>NC_143027.1:79127500-79147500 GCF_057628025.1 Oncorhynchus mykiss | reverse complement strand
GCAGCTGGCGGCCCCTGGCTGACTGGCGGCCCCTGGCTGACTGGCGGCACTGGCGGCCCCTGGCTGACTGGCGGCGCTGGCGCTGGGCTGACTGGCAGCACTGGCGGCCCCTGGCTGACTGGCGGCACTGGCGGCCCCTGGCTGACTGGCGGCACTGGCGGCCCCTGGCTGACGGGCGGCACTGGCGGCCCCTGGCTGACGGGCGGCACTGGCGGCCCCTGGCTGACGGGCGGCATTGGCGGCTCCTGGCAGACGGGCGGCACTGGCGGCGCTGGGCAGACGGGCGGCACTGGCGGCGCTGGGCAGACGGGCGGCACTGGCGGCGCTGGGCAGACGGGCGGCGCTGGCGGCGCTGGGCAGACGGGAAGCTCCGGCAACGCTGGGCTGAGTAGCTCTCCTAGCGCCGAACAGGCGGGAGACTCCGGCAGCGCTGGAGAGGAGGAAGGCTCTGGTAGCGCCGGAGAGGCGGGAGACTCCGGCAGCGCTGGAGAGGAGAGAGCCCCTGCAAGGATGGGCCGGAGAGACAGCCTGGTACGGGGAGCTGCCACCGGAGGGCTGGTGCGTGGAGGTAGTGACGGATAGACCGGACCGTGCAGGCGCACTGGAGCTCTTGAGCACCGAGCCTGCCCAACCTTACCTGGTTGAATGCTCACGGTCGCCCTGCCAGTGCGGTGTGGTGGAATAGCCCGCACTGGGCTATGCAGGCGAACCGGAGACACCGAGCGCAAGGCTGGTGCCATGTAAGCCGGCCCAAGGAGACGCACTGGGGACCAGCTGCGTAGAGCCGGCTTCATGGCATTAGGCTCGACGCTCAATCTAGCCCGGCCGACACGCGGAGCTGGAATATACCGCACCGGGCTAAGCACCCGCACTGGAGACACCGTGCGCACCACTGCATAACACGGTGCCTGTCCGGTCTCTCTAGCCCCCCGGTAAGCACAGGGAGTCTGCCCAGGTCTCCTACCTGGCGTAGCCATACTCCCTGTTAGCCCCCCCCCCCAAGAAATTTTTGGGGCTGCCTCTCGGGCTTCCTTCCGCGCCGCCGTGCCTGCTTCGCCAACTCCATTCTCTGATAACCTTCCGCGCACTGCTCCATCGAATCCCAGGCGGGCTCCGGCACTCTCCCTGGGTCGGCCGCCCACCTGTCGATCTCCTCCCAAGTAGTATACTCCATGCCATTGCTGTCCATAACGTCCTCCTTTCGCTGCTGCCTGTTAACACGCTGCTCGGTCCGAGTGTGGTGGGTGATTCTGTAACGGCGTTCTTCGTTTGTTGAAAGAGAGGACCGAAATGCAGCGTGGTGGTTACTCATGTTCTTTAATGAATGAATGACGATACATGAAATAACTAAATGAATACGAAAACAACAAACGGAACGTGAAACCTAATACAGCCTATCTGGTGAACACTACACAAAGACAGGAACAATCACCCACAAACACACAGTGAAACCCAGGCTACCTAAGTATGATTCTCAATCAGAGACAACTAATGACACCTGCCTCTGATTGAGAACCATACTAGGCCGAAAACATAGAACTGCCCCACAACATAGAAAAACAAACATAGACTGCCCACCCAACTCAACCATACTAAATAAATACAACACAAAGGAAATAGAGGTCAGAACGTGACAGTTTGTCCCATTTGGTAAATTCATTATTAGAGATTGGAACCCTATACTTCACTTCCATATAGAGCAATTGGTTCTATAACTGATTGAAACATTTTGAGACAGATTCTAATTGGAATTTCGATTTTGATGTTCCTTTTAATGGCTTCTTGCTTTGTCTCTCAGCTCATTCACAGCCATGTGAAGGCTACCTGTGTTGCTGATATTTAGTCCTAGATATGTGCAGTTTTTGGTGTGTTCTAATAGAACGGTGTCCAAATAGAATTTATATTTGTCATCCTTATTTCCAGACCTTTTTTGGAATGTCATTATATTTGTTGTTTTTTAGGTTAACGGTCAGAGCCCAGGTCTGACAGAACCCGTGAAGACGATCTAGGTGCTGCTGTAACCCCTCTTTAGTGGGAGACAGCAGCACCAGGTCATCTGCGTTCCTCAGACACTTGATTTCAGTGTTGTGTAGGGTGATACCAGGTGCTGCCGATTCTTCTAATGTTTTTGTCAATTCATTAATGTACAGTGCCTTGCGAAAGTATTCGGCCCCCTTGAACTTTGCGACCTTTTGCCACATTTCAGGCTTCAAATATAAATATATAAAACTGTATTTTTTTGTGAAGAATCAACAACAAGTGGGACACAATCATGAAGTGGAACGACATTTATTGGATATTTCAAACTTTTTTAACAAATCAAAAACTGAAGAATTGGGCGTGCAAAATTATTCAGCCCCTTTACTTTCAGTGCAGCAAACTCTCTCCAGAAGTTCAGTGAGGATCTCTGAATGATCCAATGTTGACCTAAATGACTAATGATGATAAATACAATCCACCTGTGTGTAATCAAGTCTCCGTATAAATGCACCTGCACTGTGATAGTCTCAGAGGTCCGTTAAAAGCGCAGAGAGCATCATGAAGAACAAGGAACACACCAGGCAGGTCCGAGATACTGTTGTGAAGATGTTTAAAGCCGGATTTGGATACAAAAAGATTTCCCAAGCTTTAAACATCCCAAGGAGCACTGTGCAAGCGATAATATTGAAATGGAAGGAGTATCAGTCCACTGCAAATCTACCAAGACCTGGCCGTCCCTCTAAACGTTCAGCTCATACAAGGAGAAGACTGATCAGAGATGCAGCCAAGAGGCCCATGATCACTCTGGATGAACTGCAGAGATCTACAGCTGAGGTGGGAGACTCTGTCCATAGGACAACAATCAGTCGTATATTGCACAAATCTGGCCTTTATGGAAGAGTGGCAAGAAGAAAGCCATTTCTTAAAGATATCCATAAAAAGTGTCGTTTAAAGTTTGCCACAAGCCACCTGGGAGTCACACCAAACATGTGGAAGAAGGTGCTCTGGTCAGATGAAACCAAAATTGAACTTTTTGGCAACAATGCAAAACGTTATGTTTGGCGTAAAAGCAACACAGCTCATCACCCTGAACACACCATACCCACTGTCAAACATGGTGGTGGCAGCATCATGGTTTGGGCCTGCTTTTCTTCAGCAGGGACAGGGAAGATGGTTAAAATTGTTGGGAAGATGGATGGAGCCAAATACAGGACCATTCTGGAAGAAAACCTGATGGAGTCTGCAAAAGACCTGAGACTGGGACGGAGATTTGTCTTCCAACAAGACAATGATCCAAAACATAAAGCAAAATCTACAATGGAATGGTTCAAAAATAAACATATCCAGGTGTTAGAATGGCCAAGTCAAAGTCCAGACCTGAATCCAATCGAGAATCTGTTGAAAGAACTGAAAACTGCTGTTCACAAAGCTGAGCTGTTTTGCAAGGAGGAATGGGAGAAAATGTCAGTCTCTCGATGTGCAAAACTGATAGAGACATACCCCAAGCGACTTACAGCTGTAATCGCAGCAAAAGGTGGCGCTACAAAGTATTAACTTAAGGGGGCTGAATAATTTTGCACGCCCAATTTTTCAGTTTTTGATTTGTTAAAAAAGTTTGAAATATCCAATAAATGTCGTTCCACTTCATGATTGTATCCCACTTGTTGTTGATTCTTCACAAAAAAATACAGTTTTATATCTTTATGTTTGAAGCCTGAAATGTGGCAAAAGGTCGCAAAGTTCAAGGGGGCCGAATACTTTCGCAAGGCACTGTAGATGTTAAATAGTGTTGGACTTATTGGGCAGCCCTGTTTCACTCCCCGTCCCTGAGAGAAGAAGTCTGTTTGCTTGTTGCCAATTTTAACCTCACATTTGTTTTTAGTGTATATTGATTTAATAAAATCATATGTTTTCCCTCCAATACCACTTTCTATTAGTTCATAAAAAAAGACCTTTGTGCCAAATTGAATCAAATGCTTTCTTGAAATCTACAAAACACGAGTAGATTTTTCCTTTGTTTTGGTTTACTTGTTTATCAACTAGAGTGTGGAGGGTGTAAATGTGGTCTGTTGTACGATCATTTTTTTGAAATCCAATCTGGCTTCTGCTCAGGACGTTGTGTTCATCAAGGATATTATGTAGTCTGCTATTTATAATACTGCAGAGAATTCTCCCCAATTTGCTGTTAACGCAAATTCCTCTGTAATTATTTGGGTCAAATTTGTCTCCATTTTTATAGATTGGTGTGATCAATCCCTGGTTCCAAATATCGGGGAAAATACCTGCAGTGAGGATAATGTTGAAGAGTTTGAGTATAACCCATTTTAATTTGTGGTCTGTATATTTGCTCATTTCATTTAAAATACCATCAGCACCACAGGCCTTTTTGGGTTGGAGAGTGCATAGTTTTTCCAATAATTCTTCTTCTGTAATTGGGGTATCCACAGGATTCTGGTAGTCTTTGACTGCTGATTCAAGGATTTGTCATTTTTCTTGTATATCTTTTTGTTCTGGACTCTTTGTTATATTGCTGTAGAGGTTTGGAAAGTGATTTCTCCACATATCTCCATTTTGGATAGCCAATTCCTCATGATGAGGTTTGTTTAATTTATTCCAATTCTCTCAGAAGTGGTTTGATTCTATGGATTCCTCAATTCCATCCAGCTGATTTCTAATGTGCTGTTCCTTTTTTGTTGTTAGGGTGTGTTTGTATTGCTTCAGTGTTTCCCCATATTGAAGGCGTATATTTTTGTTGTCTGGTTCTCTGTGTTTTTGATTAGATATACAGTGGGGCAAAAAAGTATTTAGTCAGCCACCAATTGTGCAAGTTCTCCCACTTAAAAATATGAGAGGGGCCTGTAATTTTCATCATAGGTACACTTCAACTATGACAGACAAAATGAGAAGAAAAAAATCCAGAAAATCACATTGTAGGATTTTTAATGAATTTATTTGCAAATTATGGTGGAAAATAAGTATGGACTCCGTTTTTGTTTTTCACTTTGCCATAGTTGTTTCTGGGGGGGGGGGTATGTGGGGAGGGAAAGGTTGTTGCTTCCTGGTAGGTGTTTATCCCCATGATTGTTAATAGTGTCTTGTTCTTCTGCTGTTCTAGCATTCAGGTCTCCACAGACCAGTACGTTGCCTTGGGCCTGAAAGTGACTAATTTCCCCCTCTAGAATGGAGAAACTCTCTTTATTGAAGTAGGGTGACTCTGAGGGGGGAATGTATGTGGCACAGAGGAAGATGTTTTCATCTGTCAAGACAGCCTCCTTGTTGATTTTTAACCATGTAAAGAATTCTCCTGTTTTGATCAATTCGATTGAATTAATTAGTTCAGATTTATACCATATTAGCATTCCCCCTGAGTCTTTGCCCTGTTTGATTCCTTTTAATTTAGTGGATGGTATGATTATCTTCCTATAACCTAGTGGACAGCCAGTGGAAACATCACCTCTGCACCATGTTTCCTGTTTTCTTTTCTTTCTTTACCTTCAAAATGAGACAAACACTCACAATCCAACAATAACTATTAAAATAGGATTTTTCAATTAAAGTAAACTCGTACTATGCAAATGTGATTTGTTTATCATTTAAGATAGAATTTGTGTCATGCCACTTGCCTCTATCTCGCTCTCTCTCTCTCTCTCTCTCTCTCTCTCTCTCTGTCTCTCTCTCTCTCTCCCTCAATCTCTCCCTCTCTCTCTCTCTCTCTCTCTCTCTACCTCTCTACCTCTCTCTCTCTACCTCTCTCTCTCTACCTCTCTCTCTCTACCTCTTTCTCACACACTTACTCTCTCTACCTCTCTCTCTCTCCACCCCTCTCTCTCTCTCTACCTCTGTACCCCTCTCTCTCTCTCTCTCTCCCTCTCTACCTCTCTCTCTCTCCACCCCTCTCTCTCTCTCTACCTCTGTACCCCTCTCTCTCCACCCCTCTCTCTCTCTCTACCTCTGTACCCCTCTCTCTCTCTCTCTCTACCTCTCTACCTCTCTCTCTCTACCTCTTTCTCACACACTTACTCTCTCTACCTCTCTCTCTCTCCACCCCTCTCTCTCTCTCTACCTCTGTACCCCTCTCTCTCTCTCTCTCTACCTCTCTCTCTCTCTCTCTCTCACACACACACACTCACTCTCTCTCTCTCTCTCTCTCTCTCTCTCTCTACATCCCTCTCGCTTTCTCTATACCTCTCTCTCTCTCACACACACTCACTCTCTCTCTCGCTATCTCTCTCTCTCTCTCTACCTCTCTCTACCTCTTTCTCTACCTCTGAATGCTCAGCTATGAAAAGCTAATGGACATTTTCTCCTGAGGTGTTGACCTGTTGCACCCTCGATAACCACTGTGAATCTGATTTGATTCAGAGCCTGGTTCCTCTCTAGGTTTCTTCCTAGGTTCCTGCCTTTCTAGACAGTTTTTCCTAGCCACCGTGCCTCTACATCCGCATTGCTTGCTCCCTGAGATTTTAGGCTGAGTTTCTGTAAAATAACTTTGTGACAACTGCTGTTGTAAAAAGGGCTTTATAAATCCATTTGAAAGATTGATTGAGGCATGTGTGTGATTGTGTGCCTGAGTGCATGTGTGTGTGTGTTTGGCTGCAGAGAAACACCTTTTCTAGAGCAGCCCTGCCCTTCTTCCACTGATGCCGTCTTCTAAAACACTGATTGAACTGAACTGTCTGTTTCTGCTTAATCACTTGTTATTCGGAGCACCATCTGTTCAACACAGATAGAGATAGAACAGAACCGCATGGAAAGAGCAGTAGGAGAGTTTTAGCAGTCTTTAGACTGGTGCTGGTTTACAGATCTGATTGTCTGTAGACCAGTGCTGGTATATGATCTAATTAAACAATAAGGCCCGGGGGTGTGTGGCCCGGGGGGGTGTGATATATTGGCCATATACCACAAACCCAGAGGTGTCTTATTGCTTTATAAACGGGTTACCAATGTAATTACAGCAGTAAAAACTAAGCTCATCACTAACCTAAGGACCCTGGAACTTAACATCTCCCTCTGCAACTGGATGCTTTGTCATACCCATGGTATATGGTCTGATATTTATTTCAAAAATTATTTTACCTTTATTTAACTAGGCAAGTAAGTTAAGAACATTTATTTTCAATGACGGCCTAGGAACAGCTTTCAGGAAATCAGCATTCAGGACTTGAACGACCTGTTTACAATAGTCTGTAGACCAGTGCAGGTATAAGATCTAATAGTCTGTAGACTAGTGCTGGTATATCATCTAATCTGCAGACCAGTACTGGTATATGATCTGATATTTGTCTGTAGACCAGTCCTGGTACAATATATGAGTTGATAGTTCTCTGTAGACCAGTCCTGGTACAGATGATGAGTTGATAGTTGTCTGTAGACCAGTCCTGGTACAGTATATTAGTTGATAGTTGTCTGTAGACCAGTCCTGGTACAGTATATGAGTTGATAGTTGTCTGTAGACCAGTCCTGGTACAGTATATGAGTTGATAGTTGTCTGTAGACCAGGCCTGGTACAGTATATGAGTTGATAGGTATCTGTAGACCAGTCCTGGTACAGTATATGAGTTGACAGTTGTCTGTAGACCAGTCCTGGTACAGTATATGAGTTGATAGTTCTCTGTAGACCAGTCCTGGTACAGTATATGAGTTGATAGTTGTCTGTAGACCAGGTCTTGTACAGTATATGAGTTGATAGTTGTCTGTAGACCAGTCCTGGTACAGTATATGAGTTGATAGTTGTCTGCAGACCAGTCCTGGTACAGTATATGGTCTGATAGTTATCTGTAGACCAGTCCTGGTACAGTATATGAGTTGATAGTTGTCTGTAGACCAGTCCTGGTACAGTATATGAGTTGATAGTTGTCTGTAGACCAGTCCTGGTACAGTATATGAGTTGATAGTTCTCTGTAGACCAGTCCTGGTACAGTATATGAGTTAATAGTTGTCTGTAGACCAGTCCTGGTACAGTATATGAGTTGATAGTTGTCTGTAGACCAGTCCTGGTACAGTATATGAGTTGATAGTTGTCTGTAGACCAGTCCTGATACAGTATATGAGTTGATAGTTGTCTGTAGACCAGTCCTGATACAGTATATGAGTTGATAGTTGTCTGTAGACCAGTCCTGGTACAGTATATGAGTTGATAGTTGTCTGTAGACCAGTCCTGATACAGTATATGAGTTGATAGTTGTCTGTAGACCAGTCCTGGTACAGTATATGAGTTGTCCTGGTATAGTGATGGACTAGTGATAGTTCTCGTACAGGAAGGAGTACAGCAGAGTTGTAGCTCCCTGTAACAGTACTGCTGTATTATTGGAGCTGATTAATGTTTCTCTGTCGATGGGAGATATGGTTAGAATCAGACTCAACTGTCTGGACATTCTGTTCACACCAACACATTTCCTCTCTTATCTTAATGACTTTACAGATAGATAACCCACTGCTCACAGTGTGTGTTTGTATTGCACGCGCAAGCACAAACACACCCGTGCGTACATCTCTGGGCAACATGAAAAGTAGTTTTGATTAATAGGATAGGGTGTGTTAAAATGAAGCCTGTCCCTGGCAGTTCTGAAATAATATGGCTTCAATTATTCAACAACCTGCAGTCTAGCGTGTGGCGTGTGTGGTTGCTTGCTTTTATGTATTCTAGACGTAGCTCATTCTAATATTTATACTATTGTATTTTAGCTACACTGTTTATACACACCGCATATTTATATACTGTGTGTGTGTAATGACTAGGAGGAGAGCTCCATTAAAACCAGTTAAGCGTAAACTCCCTGATTTTGGGGACTTTCGTTATTAGTTCATTGTTTTATCAAGGTAGTGTGCTAATAAATTAGCCTCAGTTATGCCAATTTGGGACAGTTTTGGCTGATAGCCATGTTTCCCAGCTTAAATTGAGTTTGCCTCACTAGATTCTGGGGTTTCGGATTAGACTCGGGGCTCACTACAGACCCTGGTTTGATCCTGGGCTGTATCACAACTGATCGGGAGTCCCATAGGGCGGTGCACAATTGTCCCAGCGTCATCCGGGTTAGGGGAGGGTTTGGCTGGGGTAGGCTGTCATTGTTAAGTAAGAGTTTGTTCTTAACTGACTTGCCTGGTTAAATGGGAAGTCCTGCTTACACTTTTATTCACTGCTCGGACTGACAGTCTATTTCTGCCGGAAGAACACGTCATATGTCGCATAGGAAAGCTAAGAACCTTAAGATGGTGCCGAAGAGGATGGCTGATGTTTTTCATGCCTGTAACCAATTGTGCCATTTGTTCATTTTTTTGTGTTGTTTTTAACTTATTTTTTAACTTATTTTGTACATAATGTTGCTGCTACCATCTCTAATGACCAAAAATAACTTATGGACATCAGAACTGGGATTACTCACCACGAACTGGAAGAAGCTTTTCCTTTAACGAGTCTTTTAACAAGTCAGACGAGAAAGAAATACTGATTCTCCCGGGAACAGACCCAGATCCCCGTCATTTGCTGAAGAAAAGACGGAGGAAAAGAGGATGCAGATCGGGCTGCATTTTGAGAACCTGTAGGCGAGCGAGTAAACTCCCACTGCCATCAATTCTACTTGCAATCATTGGATAATAAAATTGATGATCTACGATTGCGATTATTCTACCAAAGGCATATTAAAAACTGTAATATCTTATATTTCCCCCGAGTCGTGCCTGAACGATGACACGGATAATATAGAGCTGGAGGAATGTTCAATGGACCGGCAGAACAGAGAAGCTACGTCTGGTAAGATGAGGGGTAGAGGTGTGTGTATTTTTGTCATTAACAGCTGGTGCGCAGCTGGTGCGCAATGTCTAATATTAAAGAAGTGTCGAGGTATTGGTCACCTGAGGTAGAGTACCTAATGATAAGCTGTAGACCACACTATCTACCAAGAGAGCTCTCATCTATATTATTCATAGCCGTCTATTTACCACCCCAGACCGATGCTGGCACTAAGACAGCACTCAACCAACTCTATAAACAAACAAGAAAATGTTCACCCAGAAGTGGCGCTCCTAGTGGCCGGGGACTTTAATGCAGACAAACTTAAATCAGTTTTACCATCCTGTCACATGTGCAACCAGAGGAAAAAAAACTCTAGACCACCTTTACTCCACACACAGAGAAGCATACAAAGCTCTCCCCTGCCCTCCATAATTCTATCCCCCTGATTCCTTCTTACAAGCAAAAACTAATACAGGAAGTACCAGTGACTCTCTCAAAATGGAAGTGGTTAGAGGACACGGACGCTACGCTACAGGACTGTTTTGCTAAGCACAGACTGGAGTATTTTCTGGGATTCCTCCAATGGCATTGAGGTGTATACCACCTCAGTCATTAGCTTCATCAATAAGTGCATTGACGACGTCGTCCCCACAGTGACCGTACGTACGTATCCCAACCAGAAGGAACACCTATTTGAGAATACTGTTCATTGACTACAGCTCTGCGTTCAGCACCATATTGCCCACGAAGCTCATCACTAACCTAAGGACCCTGGAACTAAACATCTCCTTCTGCAACTGGATCCTGGACTTCCTGACAGGCCGCCCCCGGGTGGCGAGGGTAGGCAACAACACGTCTGCCATGCTGATCCTCAACACTGGGGCCCCTCAGGGGTGTGTACTGAGTCTCCTCCTGTACTCCCGTTCACCCACGACTGCGTGGCCAAACACAACTCCAACATCATCATTAAGTTTGCTGACTTCACAACAGTGTTAGGCATGATCACCGACAACGATGAGACAGCCTATAGGGAGGAGGTCAGAGAACTGGCAGTGTGGTGCCAGGACAACAACCTATCCTTCAATGTGAGGAAGACAAAGGATCTGATCGTGGACTGTAATAGAGCGGGTCGAGAGTTTCAAGTTCCTTGGTATTCACATCACCAACGATCTATCATGGTCCAAACACACTAAGACAGTCGTGAAGAGGGCAGGAGAAAACCTTTTCCACCTCAGGAAACTGAAAAGATTTGGCATGGGTCCCCAGATCCTCAAAAAGTTCTACAGCTGCACCATCGAGAGCATCCTGACCGGTTGCATCACCTCCTGGTATGGCAACTGCTCGGCATCTGACCGTAAGGCGCTACAGAGGGTAGTGGGTACGGACCAGTACATCACTGGGGTCAAGCTTCCTGCAATCTAGAACCTATATAATAGGCAGTGTCAGAGAAAAGCCCATAAAATTGTCAGAGACTCCAGTTACCCAAGTATTAGACCGTTTATGACCAAAAGGCTCCTTAACAGCTTTTACCTCCAAGCCATAAGGCTGCTGTACAACTAATCAAATGGCCATTCGCTGTTTATTATCTATGCAATGTCACTTCACCCCCACCTAGAATTACAACTTACCTCTAACATACCTCTAACTTACCCCTGCACACTGAATCGGTACCGGTACCCCCTTTATATAGCCTCGTTATTGTTATGTTATTGTGTTACTTTTAAAATGTTTTACTTTAGTTTATTTGGTGAATATTTTCTTAACTCTTCTTGAACTGCACTGTTGGTTAAGGACTTGTAAGTAAGCATTTCCCGGTAAGGTCTACACTTGTTGTATTCGGCGCATGTGACAAATAAAGTTTGATTTGATTTGATTCTTCTGCCTCGATAGCAACTAGTTCATTCTACGACAAACAATAATGTTTTTATATTGAATTCAACAAAAAAAACTTGAACATTATTTGTAAGATGTGAAATAAAAGCACTTTCTGTTCATCACAGACAGACATTTTGTGTAGGAGATGGAAGCTGAGATCTTAACGAGTTGGTAGAGTCGCTAGTCAACTCTGAGTTTCAGGAGGGGAGGGAGAGATGAAGGAAATTCAAACAATATTTTAGGCACTATTCATACATTTGTAATTACAGTTTTTTTCGATTGCTAAACGACAGTGGACACAACTGGAGTCACATGTGCAAAACTAACTACAGTCTGCACAGCAGCAGTTCATGTGGACCAAACTCTAGTTCGTTTTTCATTGCTTGAACACAGTTTTCAAAACTCTACACACTTATCCCATGACTTTAACCACAACCTGCACAACACTGTGGATTTACAGCACTTTGTTCAAATGCTAACACACTGCTGTCAAAACTGTGAACCACACATTCAAAACGGAATAGATTTCAGCCTTGTGCCTTTCAAACACTGCTGATTGCAATTTCAGCTGAAAGGCTAAGCAGGTGTCTTGTTTTAGACTTGTTAGTGAACACACACACATATTACAGTATATATAGGTAGAGCTCAGAAAGACTCATTTTGGAAATGGAACAAGGAAGATGGGTTCGTGGAGGGAGAAGGGTGGCAGGGAGAGGGCGGATGCGTGGAGGAAGACGAAGAAGACAAAGAGCTGTTATTTCAGATGAAATAAGGGCTACACTTATAGACCATGTCGTGAACCATGGTCTCTCATTGAGAGAGGCAGGGTTGAGGGTGCAACCCAATCTGCAAAGATCCACAGTGGCATCTGTAATGCGAATTTTCCATCATGCAAACAGGTGAGAGTTACATCCTTACAGTAAATGAAAACATTACAGGAATCTATTTTGTATTGCAATTATATAATATTTACACAGATATATATTACAGTAAGTTTGACTGTAAAATATATTTTTACAACAGGACCCAAAGGCTGCCCCCAACAGGTGGAAGAGGAAAAATATTTTCAGATGCGCAGGAAAATGCTATTGTTGACATGGTTGTTGTCAACAATGCAATAAAACTGCGGGAGATTCAAGATAGAGTGCTGGCTGATAATGATATATTTGAAAATGTTAATTCTGTCAGCACAACAACTATTGCTCGAGTCCTAAAGAAACACCAAGTTACAATGAAACAGTTATACACTGTACCATTTGAGAGAAACAGTGAACGGGTAAAAGAGCAAAGATACCAATATGTCCAGGTAAGACGTCTGAGGTTACGTACACAGCTATACAAAATATTTACTGTAAAAAAAAACACTAGCATTTCTACAGTAAAACTGTGCACTTACTGTTTTTCAGAGAGTAATGGAGGTGGAAGCACTGGAAAGACCACATTCATTTGTATTTATCGATGAAGCTGGATTTAACCTTGCCAAAACACGGCGCAGAGGAAGGAATGTTATAGGTCAAAGGGCCATTGTGGAGGTTCCAGGCCAAAGGGGGGGAAATATCACCATGTGTGCTGCAATGGCCAATGATGGTTTGCTTCTCAACACACCACTCATTGGCCCATACAACACAGAAAGGCTTATAGCTTTCCTAGAACAGCTCTATGCTCAGCTAGTGCCAGCAGAACAGGGGGAGCCAGTAAGAAACCCCCAAGTTTTTGTCATAGTTTGCGATAACGTTGCTTTTCACCACTCTGCAGCTGTCACAGATTGGTTTGCAGCACATCACAGATTTATGGTTTTGTACCTGCCTGCATATTCACCCTTCCTCAACCCAATAGAGGAGTTTTTCTCTGCCTGGAGGTGGAAAGTGTTTGGTCACCACCCACATGACCAAATGTCTCTTTTGGAAGCCATGCGTGCCGGATGTGAGGACACGAGTCCAGAGGACTACCAGGGATGGATAAGGCACTCCAGAAGGTTCTTCCCCAGGTGCATGGCAAGAGAAAACATTAGATGTGATGTTGAAGAAAACCTGTGGTCTGATGCTAGAGAGAGGCAGGATTAGCACCTCAATTATTTGTTCGAATTACAGTATGTACTTTTAGTTTCTACCTTTTTTTTCTCATTACTGTAATTCCGTAAATTACTACAGACTATTGAAGCAAACTGCTAATTTTCATTTACCTTAAAGAATTGTTATGTTCTAAAAAAAAATATAAATCATGTGAAAGAATGTCACTCTTTTCTTTGAAGAAAATATTACTTTGTATGAAGTCACTGAAATTGTTCAAACTGTAAAGATGAAAAGTTTGTATTTTCTGTATTGGTGTTTGATGCTAGTGTTTTTACTCTCAGTGTGTTCTGAGTGACAGTGTGTGTTATCTCAGTGAGGGTTGTGCATAGTGTTTGGCTGCACTGAGCGTGTTTTGAGCCATGTGTTAAGAGTTGTGTTGCTTGGAATGAGTTTTGCAGGTGATGTGAACTGTTTAGCTCAGGTGACTGTTGGTAGTGCAGACTGTAGTTAGAGTTTTGCACATGTGACTCCAGTTGTGCCCACTGTCGTTTAGCAGTCGAAAAAAACTGTAATAGGAACATAATCATATTTGTATCATATTTTGTACCATGTATTTGAGCTCTCAGCATGAATTATTCTTTACCAGAAAGGTAAGATTTAAAAAAAATCTTTCTTGCACTTTAATAGTTATTTTTATGGCCCCCTCATGAAAAATAATGAAATCCGGGCATAGCCAGACAGCCATCCGAGAGACCAGCAATTGTCATTGAACCGGTCAATGGACATACAAAGCCAGGTCTATCTACAACACAAGAGCTTTAGAGCATGTTCATATGTATCATCAACTTTAAAGGCGTTTCAAGGTGGGATTTTACTGACAATACTAATAAGATGAGGCAGTCACCTATCATGCTAATTACAGGATGTCATTGGGTAACAACACATCTACAGTAGATTCTCAGAAAGCACTCATTTTGGTTGAGTCCCTGACAGACTGGAAAAAGCTATGGTATTCGTTGACATTAACTGAATATAGGGATGAAAGGATGTGTCAAACTCAACTACTTGATGGCTAGTTGACATTGCTCCCCTGGACAGTTGATCAATAAACTGACTTAACTTAAAGGAGAGAAGGAATGAAAGCTAACAAGAAATGCAGCCTTCCAATATTTGAATTTCACTCCCCTGGTCTGAAGCTGACTGCTTACCAAGGGGTCTTTGTGTGTCGTCCCTGCTGTAGTGTGTGTGTGTGTGTGTGTGTGTGTGTGTGTGTGTGTGTGTGTGTGTGTGTGTGTGTGTGTGTGTGTGTGTGTGTGTGTGTGTGTGTGTGTGTGTGTGTGTGTGTGTGTGTGTGTGTGTGTGTGTGTGTGTGTGTGTGTGTGTGTGTGTGTGTGTGTGTGTGTGTGTGTGTGTGTGTGTGGGTGTGTGTGCAGAGGGGCTGCAGTAGTCTGTCTTACTGTAGAGATATGAATAATGAAACACAACTCTATGGAAAATGAATGCGTGTGGTCCTGAAAGTGCATGGGTGTTTGTGTACTATATACCGTTGTGTGAAGGGCATTGATGAAGGTTGTGTATTACCAATGCATCTCACTGCTCATCTATATTCATAATGTCAAACAACACATTGTTAGAGGTGGTAAAATAGCAGGTATATTGTACATTCATCATAAAGTTGAGGGTTAACCTACCGCCCTCTGAGAATATCTGCCTTTTGCCGTACAGGCTTTCCTTGGTCTGTGGGACAAACCAACCAGAGGCCAACATGTATACTCAATGCTGTAATCCATTCATTTAAGTTCACTTTTAAATGAACAGGTCTCTCTGGTAGAATAGATTTCAACTCAATGAGGATCACCTCATTGGGTCCCTTGTAGCTCAATTAGTAGAGCATGGTGCTTGCCAGGGTTGTAGGTTCAACTCCCATGGTGGGCAAATATAAGAATGTGTGCACTCACTACTGTAAGTCACTCTGGATAAGAGTGTCTGCTAAATGACTAATAAGAAAACCTGTGTAAATAAAGGTTATATATGTGTGTTAAAGCTGAGGTCTGCCCTTACTGAGATCTGCCTTTCATCATACTGCCTTCTTTGGGTTGGGTTGGGGTCAAACACCAGTAGAGGTCAACATAATCTAAACTTCTCTTAAAAGATCTGCCTTTGATCATACTGCCTTCTTTGGGATGGAGGATTAACCACCAGCAGAGGTCAACATGTATGCGTAGTGAATATAAACATGGTTTATTGTATACAGTGGGGCAAAAAAGTATTTAGTCAGCCACCAATTGTGCAAGTTCTCCCACTTAAAAAGATGAGAGGCCTGTAATTTTCATCATAGGTACACTTCAACTATGACAGACAAAATTAGAAAAAAAAATCCAGAAAATCACATTGTAGGATTTTTAATGAATTTATTTGCAAATGAAGGAGTGGCTTCGTAAGAAGCATTTCAAGGTCCTGGAGTGGCCTAGCCAGTCTCCAGATCTCAACCCCATAGAAAATCTTTGGAGGGAGTTGAAAGTCCGTGTTGCCCAGCAACAGCCCCAGAACATCACTGCTCTAGAGGAGATCTGCATGGAGGAATGGGTCAAAATACCAGCAACAGTGTGTGAAAACCTTGTGAAGACTTACAGAAAACATTTGACCTCTGTCATTGCCAACAAAGGGTATATAACAAAGTATTGAGATAAACTTTTGTTATTGACCAAATACTCATTAAAATCCTACAATGTGATTTTCTGGATTGTTTTTCTCATTTTGTCTGTCATAGTTGAAGTGTACCTATGATGAAAATTACAGGCCTCTCTCATCTTTTTAAGTGGGAGAACTTGCACAATAGGTGGCTGACTAAATACTTTTTTGCCCCACTGTATATCTATTTTATGATTATTGTGTCTAGCACCAGCAGTACATCCTTGAAGAAAAGCTGAATAAACCAACTAAGTGATATTGGCAAGAGCAGTGTGTGGGTCTTTCTTTTCTTCAAGGACTTCATTGAATTATTCCCAAGCACCTACAACAAGCCGACTCAAAGTGCTTTTCCTATTTTCAATCAGGAAGCATTGGGTTTCGTGACTGGCTCCGTAACCCCTCTCTTCAATGGAAAGATAGTGTAAAAATACTGAAAAGATACATACTGTCATTCTTTGGGCTGTGGGACTAGCACAGACCAAAATGTATTTTCCTAACAAGTGTTATTTAATATATCACTTAAATTGAAGCATATCTATTAAAGTGGACCAGTACAGGGGTAAGGGGTAAGAACCAGTACACCCTTGACAAAGCACTGAGTCGAAACAGTTTCTATTCGTGATACCTGGCTCTGTAAACTCAATCAATTTATTAACTATTTAGCTTGAAATCAATGTTTCTCTTCTCTGTGTGCTCTCTCTCCTTTGTGAAGGATTATGGGTCTACATACATTGTTTGAGATTGAAGCCTCTCTCAAACATCTGATCCCTCTACTTTGACTAATTTGATATTTGGGGACATAGGGTAACTAAATCACCAGCACTATAGTAGCATGCTAATCATACACTCTATATTCACAAGAATCCCTTCCTCTAGGGCGAATCTCAAATCAAATCCTCCCCCCCTGTAGTGCATAACTTTGACCAGAGCCGTATAGGGCTGCCTGCCACACTATGGTGCACTGCACAGGGCATATGAGCGTGTGATTTTGTTTCACCAGTGTGTAACCAACGGGGAATATCAGTACTGATTCCAGGAGAACTAGCAGTACTGTACCAACCATGATCAAACTGGGATGACCGTTTTACCAGCAACAAACCAGTTCAAATGGCACCCCATATACTCATATAGTGCAATACTAAAAGAGGTACTAGTACTAAAAGTAGAGCACTATATAAGGAATAACTCTCTCAGACGCTGTATCACTCATCTGGATGGCAATCACAGGCCAAAAGTTTGTTTACACATCTGGACAAACAGACAGAGAATCAACACAGTAGGAAACAGTTCAAACACCTAAAGGAGACAATAACAGACATGGGGACTGACATTCCTAATATCCAATAAGCAAAAACAACCAATTTGTTGACTGGCTCACCGGAGAAAGATGGGATTATTTGTTTCAGATTTGACCCTTTTTTTTCGATCTTGTCTCATTGTTGCAACTCCCCAATGGACTGTGTGTGTGTGTGTGGTATGACTATACATGAGACTCATGGTGTGTTGTAACAGACAGGCAGACACAGAAACACATCCGTGCTAATGTGGTGTCCTCACAGTGCTGAACATACACTTCAGTTCAACAGTAAATAAACCCTAATAATACACACTACACAGCCTGGCCTGTACTGCTATCATTTGGCCATAATGTGTGTGTGTATATATATGTATGTGTGTGTGTGTGAGTGAGTGAGTGTGTGTGTGTGAGAGAGCGAGAGATAGAGAGAAGAATAAATGCAGAAATGAATGCAGATCATTTTAGAGAGCTGTGTGTGTGTGTGTGTGTGTGTGTGTGTGTGTGTGTGTGTGTGTGTGTGTGTGTGTGTGTGTGTGTGTGTGTGTGTGCGCTTGTGCATGCATCCATGAGTGTGTGTGTGATTGATAGTCTGTGGGCCACATGGTGGACTAGGGCCATTCATATGTCTGACCCCTCCACCTATCAGCAGTGAAAGACACAGGAATATACATTTGCCTACAGTGTATCTACAGAGACATGCAGTACTGGGCATCTCACCTCCTTCCTCCACAGTGACTGAATTCCAATGGAGAGAATTTGGACCTAAAATACTCTCTCTTTCTTGACCTGCTCTGCTTCCTTCCTTCACTGCTCTCTTTTTAAATACCTCCATCTCTGCCAGGCTTTACGGGAATGTTTAAGCTCTCCCTCCTTCCTCTCCCCGATCCCTCCATGCCTTCTCTCCCTCCCTTCCCCACTCCCTCCTTCCCTTTGTCTCTTTCTCCCACCTCCACTCCCTCCCTCCCATGCAGAGTGCTTTGTAGCGTTACATAATCAGCCTCTGGTTGGACGGTGGTATTTCCAGTGAGAGAATGAGGGCAGCCAAGACAACACAATGGACGTCTTTTATGGGAAATATCCACAGTGGCACAAAGGCAGGCTGTAATATTATGATATAGTCATCCACCACCCTGAGGTTAGCTCCAGGAGAGAACATGTGTGTGTGTTGATTTTGTGGTGACTAGTGTGTTGATGAAGAGTGTGTCCTGTCTGCAAGTGTGTGTGTATATGTGTGTGTGTGTGTGTGCGTGTGTGTGTGTGTGTTGATAGAGTGTGTGTGTGCCTGTGTGTGTGTGTGTTGATGGAGTAGGTGTCTGGTCTATAAGTGTGTGTGTGTTGATGGAGTGTGTGACTCGTTTGTGAGTGCGTTAGACTGAGTTGTAATTAGTGGCTGTATCTATCTCTCTGCTGGGTAATTGCTAAAAACCCCTCAGGTTGTTTCTACAAAGGAAGATTATTATTCAACTTCTACAGTTATAAACTCCTTGTGATAGACCAGCAGGACATTACCTCACTGTTGCAGAACTTGCCTTTTACAGAACAGATACATGACTGTTACAGACCTGAAGGACATTATCTCTCTGTTAGACAGAACACACTAACTCCTGTAGTGCACCTTAGGGCTGACAGAGGGCCGATATAGGAATGATATAAAATGAATATAGGACTGAGTGTACAAAACATTAGGAATACCTGTTCCTTCGATGACATAGACTGACCAGGTGAATCCAGGTGAAAGCTATGATCCCTTATTGATGTCACTTGTTAAATCCACTCTGATCAGTGTAGATGAACGGTAGGAGACAGGTTAAAGAAGGATTTTTAAGCCTTTAGACAATTGAGACATGGATTGTGTCTGTGTGCCATTCAGAGGGTGAATGGGCAAGACAAAAGATTTAAGTGCCTTGAACCAGGCTGCATCACATCCGGGCGTGATTGTGTGTCCCATAGGGCAGCACACAATTGGCCCAGCGTCGTCCGGGTTTGGCCGGAGTAGGCCATCATTGTAAATAAAATAAATAAAAATAAATTGAATGGTAGTAGGTGCCAGGCGCACAGGTTTGTGTCAAGAACTGCAATGCTGCTGGGTTTTTCATGCTCAACAGTTTCCCGTGTGTATCAAGAATGGTCCACCACCCATCCAGCCGACTTGACACAACTGTGGGAAGCATTGGATTCAACATAGGCCAGCACCACTGTGGAACGCTTTCGACACCTTGTAGAGTCCACGAATTGAGGCTGTTCTGAGGGCTTTGTACACTCAGCATATATAGGACTGATATAAGATTTTACATAGCACTGATATAGGATTTAACATAGTACTGATATATGATTAAACATAGGAGTGATATAGGATTTAATATAGGACTGATATAGGATTTAATATAGGGGTGATAAAGGGTTTAATATAGGG
>NC_143027.1:79120000-79125000 GCF_057628025.1 Oncorhynchus mykiss | reverse complement strand
ACTTAGTGTCTGTAAACTGTTGACCCACTGGAATTGTGATACAGTGAATTATAAGTGAAATAATCTGTCTGTCAACAATTGTTGGGAAAATTACTTGTGTCGTGCACAAAGTAGATGTCCTAATCAACTTGCCAAAACTATAGTTTGTTAACAAGACATTTGTGGAGTGGTTGAAAAACGAGTTTTAATGACTCCAACCTAAGTGTATGTAAACTTCCGACTTCAACTGTATGTATATATATAGATATATATATATGTATATACATGTGTGTGTGTTGTGTGGGAGGCCTATTTATAACCATAATCAGTATTGACTATCACTGTAAAGGCAAGCAGTAAATGTACCAATATGCTAATTAATTGATAGGTATGCTTCTACTACAATAAACTGGGAGTGTCTCTCTCACACACACACACACACACACACACACACACACAGAGTGTGTACATACCTTCATCCTGAAGAAGGTGATGCTGGTGAGAAGGTCCACAGTAGACTTCAGGTCCTGGAGACGCTCTGGGTTACCAGCTGGGAAATTATCCTGCAGGAGAAAATAATGAGGAGATTGGTTCTCTCTCTAATGCTCCCTTCTCATTCTCCATCTCTCTACAGTTAAGGCTCTATTCAATCTGTATCACTGGAGTTAAGTGTTACAGCATGATTGAAATTGGAAGGCAATGCTCTCGCGTTAACAGAGACTGTACTGAACGCTGCATATGTCGGCTCAATGGGGAATCACCTTTACATTTCTATCACGCATCCTGGAATGCTTCGTCCATGCAGACTGAATAGAGCTCTTCATTTGTAATGCGCTTTTCATCTAAAAACAACCCCAAAGTGCTACAGTGTGTGTATTAGGATAATGAAACAAGGGTCATAGACAACAAGAAATAGCTATAAAAATCAGTTATTAACTAACTAACTAACACTACCCAACAGATTCACAAAGGGAAGCAGCAACCAGTGGCAGTCTATTCCCCTCCTGGAAACATACAGCATTATAACTAGGTAGTGTACGGCCCTCAAGGTGGGATCAGGTGCTGAAGGCCACTCGTCTCACAACGCTGTATCCCACGCAGGCTCATAATTCATTCACACATTGATATTGATGATGGGACACATCTAGCCATCATCACTAAACGAGTTTGATGTCTGGTCTTTTAGTGTTAAAGCCCCATGGCCCTGTGTGATGGAAACTTCCCATTCATGCTCAGAGCAGCGTGACAGGAGAGCTTTCAACACACACACACGTGCACCCTGATAGGCTGAGAAAAGGTGCTTGGTGAACTATACATTACTGCCCCCCACCCTCCCTTCTCTTTACCACAGACTGGCATGCACGCACGCACACACACACATACACCTCCCAAGTAACTTTGAGACCAAACCTAATGAACTCTAACCCTAACCATTAGACCAATAACTGAGATTGTTACTCAGTGTTTGACAGAGTCTAAAACGGGCCTGATAACTGTGTGCTCTGATCTGAGGAGGAACTGTTCTGATTTTTGTCTGCTCGGGGCTCAATGGGTTTTGCTGTACTGCCAGTGAGGGTTTAGAGTAGGCTGGTGAGGAAATGTCAGTGGATTCTTTACTGAGTCCGTTACATAAAGTCAACATGAACTCTAAATGAACAGAAGATGTGCATCCCAAAAAGCACCCTATTCCCTATGTAGTGCACTACTTTTGACCAGGACCCATAAGGCTCTCATCAAAAGTAGTGCACTACATAGGGAATATGGTGCAATTTGGGATGCACAACAACTCTCTGCCAATCACAAAAGTAACGCAGAATGATCATGTACTCAAAGTCCGTGTATGAAAGCATCAATTCCGCTCAGTCGCTGATCACCGACAAAACTCATTCACTAAACCATCATTCAACTGTGTATTGTGTTTGCAGCTTTATTGTCCTTACTAAGAACAACATCTTACATATCCACCCTAAAATAATATAAAATATCCATACTCTAAAAAGACATCCCATGTACAGTACCTCAACGTCTACCCTAAACAGACATCTTATACACCTCAACGTCTACCCTAAACAGACATCTTATACACCTCAACGTCTACCCTAAACAGACATCTTATACACCTCACGTCTACCCTAAACAGACATCTTATACACCTCAACGTCTACCCTAAACAGACGTCTTATACACCTCAACGTCTACCCTGAAACAACATCCTACCTAAACAGATATCCTATATCCCTCAGTATCTACCATAAACCATCACCATAGAAACCTAAACAGACATCCTATATCCCTCAGTATCTACCATAAACCATCACCATAGAAACCTAAACAGATATCCTATATCCCTCAGTATCTACCATAAACCATCACCATAGAAACCTAAACATACATCCTATATCCCTCAGTATCTACCATAAACCATCACCATAGAAACCTGAACATACATTCTATATCCCTCAGTATCTACCATAAACCATCACCATAGAAACCTAAATTAACATTCCAGATCCTTCAGCCTCTATCATGTGTCACGTTGGTATGAAGAGATTCGGGAGACAGACGCAGGAATGCGTAATATTTTATTTTTATATCACCCAAATTACGGCGTGCCATGTAAAGGCACAGGGGCGAAGACCAAATAAAAATCCTATATCCCTCAGTTCACCCTAAATATACATATGCCTGAAATTCTACCCTAAATCAACATCCAATATCCCTCAATGTCTACTTCAACATGTAGCCTAAATAGACATCCTAGAAGTAGTGAATGGTAATGTGTCACCATTACATGTATTTCATTCCAGCCATTCCAATGAGCCCCTCCTCCGACTTAAAGTGTCCACTGTCTGAAACAACACTCTGTATCCCTGAGCACCTGCTGTGAATCACTGACAGCAGAGCCGACAGGGGACATCACAGAGGGACAAATCAGCTGTTACACTGTGTCGCTGCACATTCTGACTCCCCTGACGAATACGTTTAAAAAGAGTGGGGATACTCTCTCTCTGTCCATTCATCCCTCGGTTTTAGAGAAAAGCAAACTCAATCTGCTTCAGAATATCATTACGGAGAAATCCATACGCCGAGCGAGCGGAGAGACTGACTGGCCTGATCTGAATCTTATTACTGTACGACGACAAGGGGTGTGTGTGTGTGTGTGTGTCTGTGAATTGATGTGGGAGCAGAAGGGGAGCGGCAGCAGTCAGAAACAATGTGACATTTCCTGACTGCTTTCAATCAGTGTGAATAACACGACACCAGCAATCTGAAAAGACAAGCACAGTGAAAAACCTGCCCGCTCTCTGTCTTTACCTCTATAATCACACAGTGAAAAACCTGCCCCGCTCTGCCTGTACCTCTATAATCACACAGTGAAAAACCTGCCCCGCTCTGCCTGTACCTCTATAATCACACAGTGAAAAACCTGCCCCGCTCTCTGTCTTTACCTCTATAATCGCACAGTGAAAAACCTGCCCCGCTCTCTGTCTTTACCTCTATAATCACACAGTGAAAAACCTGCCCATCTCTCTGTCTTGCTCTCTGTCTTTACCTCTATAATCACACAGTGAAAACCTGCCCCCTCTCTGTCTTTACCTCTATAATCACACAGTGAAAACCTGCCCTGCTCTCTGTCTTTACCTCTATAGTCACACAGTGAAAACCTGCCCCGCTCTGTCTGTACCTCTATAATCACACAGTGAAAACCTGCTCCGCTCTCTGTCTTTACCTCTATAATCACACAGTGAAAAACCTGCCCCGCTCTCTGTCTTTACCTCTATAATCACACAGTGAAAAACCTGCCCGCTCTCTGTCTTTACCTCTATAATCACACAGTGAAAAACCTGCCCTGCTCTCTGTCTTTACCTCTATAATCACACAGTGAAAACCTGCCCCGCTCTCTGTCTTTACCTCTATAATCACACAGTGAAAAACCTGCCCGCTCTCTGTCTTTACCTCTATAATCACACAGTGAAAACCTGCCCATCTCTCTGTCTGTACCTCTATAATCACACAGTGAAAAACCTGCCCCCTCTCTGTCTTTACCTCTATAATCACACAGTGAAAACCTACCCCGCTCTGTCTTTACCTCTATAATCACACAGTGAAAAACCTGCCCCGCTCTGTCTGTACCTCTATAATCACACAGTGAAAAACCTGCCCGCTCTCTGTCTTTACCTCTATAATCACACATTGCAGTAGAAATTGAATTGGAGACACACACAGAAACTCACAGAAACTCACAGAAAAACACAGAAACGCACAGAAACACACAGAAACAGCAAGGACAAAACATTCACCACATAGGAAGCAATGTTTTTTATGTCATATCATTTCACCAGCAACAATTCAACCACTGACAGTACCGTGTACAAGTCTAGTGGACAGGACTAGTGGACAGGACAAGTGGACAGGACTAGTGAACATGACTAGTGAACAGGATTAGTGGACAGGACTAGTGAACAGGACTAGTGAACAAGACACCTGGAGATAGAAATCATTACAACCGTTAATCTCTAGGTACAACCCCTGGACAGATAATAATTTTATACACAGACACCCACTGTTTTACAACACTCTACAATACACACACACACACACACACACACACACAGACACAGAGTACAAACCCGATACTTGGACAGATCAATCCTCAGAGAGTTGTGCAGCTGATCTAGAAGTTTGACAAATTTTTCTCTCTGTGAGAAAAACAGATATATAGATTTCTCAGTTAGTAAAATAATCACACTGTGAGTGTGTGTAGCTGAGTGTGTGTGTAGGTGAGTCTGTGTGTGTAGCTGAGTGTGTGAGTGTGTCAGTGAGTCTCTGTGTGTAGTGGAGTGTGTGAGTGTGTGTGTGTGCGTAGCTGAGTGTGTGTGTGTGTAGCTGAGTGTGTGTGTGTGTGTGTGTAGCTGAGTGTGTGTGTGTGTGTAGCTGAGTGTGTGTGTGTGTAGCTGAGTGTGTGTGTGTGTGTGTGTAGCTGAGTGTGTGTGGGTGTGTGTGTGTGTGTGTAGCTGAGT
>NC_143027.1:79062500-79115000 GCF_057628025.1 Oncorhynchus mykiss | reverse complement strand
TCTGATGGCCAAGGTGTCACTGCTCTGTGTCTCAAACAAATGGGCTGCTATTCACTGTAACACTCCAATATCATGTTCACTGTAACACTCCAATACCACGTTCACTGTAACACTCCAATACCATGTTCACTGTAACACTCCAATACCATGTTCACTGTAACACTCCAAAACCATGTTCACTGTAACACTCCAAAACCATGTTCACTGTAACACTCCAATACCATGTTCACTGTAACACTCCAAAACCATGTTCACTGTAACACTCCAAAACCATGTTCACTGTAACACTCCAATACCATGTTCACTGTAACACTCCAATACCATGTTCACTGTAACACTCCAATACCAATATACACAGAGAGACACATACACACTCTGAACACATCATGTCCATGCCTATAGGCCTGAGTTGATGAAACCTCAAAACATCTGATTCAGCTAATCACACACTTCTAGGAAACGTCAATGCTACGCAACATAGTTCTGATTTGTTGAGACTCAGGAGCGACTGATTAGTGGAATTAGTTGTTGTAGGGTTGAAGCAAAATCCTCCAGAAGGGTATAGCTTCCCAAATGAAGGGATGGCCACCGCTGGGCTATGTGGTTCAGATGGTCTATTTGGATCAGGTCTGTCTGCTGAGCTGGTGTAGAAGGGTCGACTCTCCTCTATCCCCTCTCTCACTCAATTCAATTACATTCAATTCAAATCAAAGGGCTTTATTGGAATGGGAAACATATGTTTACATTGCTAAAGCAGGTGAAATAGATCATCAACAATAGTGAAATAAACAAAAATAAATTGACAGTAAACATCACACTCACAAAATATCCAAAAGTATAGGCATATAAAGGCATTTCAAATGTCATAGTATGTCTATATACATTGTGGTAGCAATGTGCAAATAGTTCAAGTACAAAAGGGAAAATAAATAAACATAAATATGGGTTGTATTTACAATGGTGTTTGTTCTTCACTGGTTGCCCTTTTCTTGTGCAACAGGTCACAAATCTTGCTGCTGTGATGGCACACTGTGGAATTTCACCCAGTAGATATGGGAGTTTATCAAAATTGTATTTGTTTTTTAATTCTTTGTGGATCTGTGTAATCTGAGGGAAATATGTCTCTAATATGGTCATACATTGGGCAGGAGGTTAGGAAGTGCAGCTCAGTTTCCACCTCATTTTGTGGGCAGTGAGCACATAGCCTGTCTTCTCTTGAGAGCCATGTCTGCCTACGGCGGCCTTTCTCAATAGCAAGGCTATGTTCACTGAGTAAGTACATAGTCAAAGCTTTCCTTAATTTTGGGTCAGTCAGTCACAGTCAGGTATTCTGCCCCTGTGTACTCTCTGTTTAGGGCCAAATAGCATTCTAGTTTGCTCTGTTTTTTTGTTAATTCTTTCCAATGTGTCAAGTAATTATATTTTTGTTTTCTCATGATTTGGTTGGGACTAACTGTGTTGCTGTCCTGGGGCTCTGTGGGGTCTGTTTGTGAACAGAGTCCCAGGACCAGCTTACTTAGGGGACTCTTCTCTAGGTTCATCTCTCTCTCTCTCTCTCTCGTCGGAGTGCATGCTGGGAGTGAGTCGTTAAGCAGGAGTGATTGTGAGAGCGAATGGAATTTCTTTTCACTCTATCGGGTTTTGGTATGTATATATATATATATATATTGATTAGTTTAGTTGTTTTAAGGGTATCTTGTTTAACTATCACTAAGCACGTATAGGGGTGGTGGGATCTTTGAGGTTGGTTTTTCGCGAGGGCACAACCAGCGGGTGGGGCTGGTTGCAATGGCCACTCGTGGAAGTGTAGAGTTTGAAAAACTGAGTCGGAGGCATGGAGTAAAGATTCCTGCTGCGGCCGGGTGTTCAGTGGAAGAATGTAGCTTGGCTGTGGGTGCTATCATTGGGTATGATAGCATCAAATCAGCCTCAAGGATGAATAGCGCTGTAGTGATATTCTTAGATTCAATTGAAAAGGTGAATAAGATAGTTGAGAGAGGTGTTATGTTGCGGGAGACACAGACGCCGGTATTTCCGCTTATGAATCCGGCGAAGAAAGTTATGCTTTCTAACGTGCCACCATTTGTTAGAGATTAAGTGTTATCTACAATAAAGAAGGTTCTTTTTGGATGCAAATCTCCGTTGTTGAAACATGTCGTGTCTCATAGGGCACAAGTGCATATGATTTTAAAAAAGGAAGGAGATGAACTGAACTGCGTTTAGTTTTAAGATTGATGGATTTGATTATGTCTTCTATGCATCTACTGAATCAATGAAATGTTTTGGATGTGGAAGAGAGGGGCATTTGGTGCGTAGTTGTCCAGAGAATGAGCGTGCTGAGCCTGGTAGTAGCTTTAGTGCGGGTGCAATTAACGCACCACCGCGAAGGGATGAAAATACTAGGGGAAGAGAGAAGGTGGGCAGATGTGGTTGGAAAAGTAGGAGAGGAAGGCATTGTGGATACGGGGGCAATTGTGGTAGATCAGAACAAAGAGGGAGGGGAAACAGTAGGTGAGATTGCGACTGCCGTCGTTGAGGTGGTGCTGGAAAATGAAATTGGAGGTCAAGAGGAGATTGAAATAACGGAAAAGGAAGCAGATGTTTTCAAAATACAGAGGAGTAAAAGGAAGAATTTAAGGGGTGGTGAAGGGTCTAATTCTAAGAGAAAGGTAGAGATGGATAAATCAGTTGAAGATGAACAGGTTGTAGAGATGGAGTTCTCTTCTGGGGAGGATAGCGAGAGTGAGTCATCTGACGCGTCACAACAATATAGTGAGATAGATGGGGTGGAAGGGAGGTATGGGATCGAGAAGATACGTCAATTTCTGAAGTTGACAAAAGGGAAGAAATATATGCAGGATTACAATGTAACTGATTTTTTCCCTGAACGTGAATTGTTTATTGAATCAGCAAAGTTTCTGATGTCAAAAATTACAGGGGGAGGTTTGAAAAGCCCTGAAATTGCTAGACTCAAGAAAGTGGTCACGAGAGTGATAAGTGATGTAAATTCTAAAGAAAATGAAAGAGTTCAGTTGCAGTTTTAACTCTGTAAAGAGATGTGGTGGCTGTATCTTCCTCTGTATTTTTTTAAAATCCATGAGCAGTTTTAAGATCTCTTCTTTAAACGTAAATGGGGCAAGAGATGTTAAAAAAAAGAGCCATGGTGTATGAGTTAATGAGGGGAAAGGGAAGTGACATCATTTTTCTACAAGAAACGCATAGTAATTTGGAAAAAGTTATGTGGCAACAGGAGTGTGTGTGTGTGTGTGGGGGGGGGACAGTGGTGTGTAGTCATAAAAACTCAAAAAGTGGGGGTGTGGTTATCTTGTTCTCAAAAGGGTTTTTGCCTTTGTCATATGAGGTTGAAGAGGTAGTTGAGGGGAGGTTATTAAAAGTTAGAGCAAGGTACGAAAACATCAATATGTGTCTGATGTATATGCCCCATGTGGTGACAGTTGAGAGGGTATGTTTTTTAGAGACATTATCAAATACCATTGAGAAATGTAACAAAGAAGATTATTTGTTTAATGCTGGGGATTTTAACTGTACAGTTAGCGATTTAGATAGAAATCACCAAGAACCCCATATAGCCTCAAGGACGTTTTTAAAACGCCTTATTGTAACAAATGAACTGTGTGATACATGGAGGAACAAGGCAGTACACCTGGGCGCATGTGAGAGAGAACATCATCTCTATGGCCAGGTTAGATAGGTTTTATGTTTTTGAGCATCAATCTCAGGTCTGTAAATCAAGTGTGATAACTCCAGTGGGATTTTCTGATCATTGTTTAATAACAGAGGTGGTGTTCATTAATGATGTAAAACCTAAAAGCGCATACTGGCATTTTAATATAACTTTATTGAGTGATGCTCACTTCAGGAACTGTTTCAGTTTTTTTGGGGAGAGGTGGAGGTCTCAAAAGGCCAGTTTTGTATCCCTTCAACAATGGTGGGATATAGGGAAAATCCAGATTCAACAATTTTGTAATCAATACACGAGGAATGTCACCAAAGATATCACCAGATCAATGAAAGCCCTAGAGATTGAAATAGTGGAACTCATGACGTTGGTTGAGACCACAGGAGATCGAGGCCATACTCAGGCCCTCAAGAGGAGAAAAGCTGCATTGGCAGACCTGCTGGGTATCAGAGCACAGGGGGCACTGGTGAGAAGTAAGTTTCAGGGAATATCTGAAATGGATGCCTCATCCAAATGTTTCTTTGGTTTAGAGAAAAAGAATGGACAAATAAAAATTATTAATTGTCTCAAATCAGCTGTTGGACAAGAGCTCACTAGCCCTAGTGAAATTAGAAAGAGGGCAGTAGAGTTCTATGCTGAGCTCTACAAGTGTGAGTACAAAGAGGACAAAACAGTGACACAGCAGTTCTTTGATGGGCTCCCAAAGGTGGCTGCAGAAGCTCAGGTTGAGCTTGAGCAACCATTGTCTTTGCAGGATTTATACACTGCATTAAAAGGCATGGAAAATGGAAGGGCACCAGGCATTGATGGGCTTCCCGTTGACTTTTTTAAGTCTTTTTGGGCTATGTTGGGAGAGGATTGGTTAGAAGTAGCTAATGATAGTTTAACCGGAGGGTTACTACCAATAAGCTGCAGAAGGGCTGTCCTCACCCTACTGCCCAAAAAGGGTGACCCGAGGGAGGTGAAGAACTGGAGGCCGGTGGCTTTATTGTGCACTGATTATAAGATATTGTCAAAGGCTTTGTCCAACAGGCTGAGGGAGGTGATGGGGCAAATCATACATACGGATCAGTCCTACTGTGTTCCTGGCAGGCAGATAGGGGATAACATTTCTCTGATTCGTGATTTTTTTGGACGTCTCTAGGGCTATTGGGTTGGATGCTGGTCTAATTTCAATTGATCAGGAAAAGGCATTTGACCGAGTTGAACATCAATATTTATGGCACACATTTGAGGCGTTTGGGTTCAGCTCTGGTTTTATTGCCATGATAAAGGTGATATATGGTGACATTGAAAGTGTATTGAAAGTTAACGGTGGTTTGAGTGCTCCTTTTAAAGTGTGTAGAGGTATTAGGCAGGGATGTTCTATGTCAGGGATGTTATATGCCATTGCTATAGAACCACTACTAAATAGCATTAGAAGTCGCATTGCAGGGGTGTGCCTTTCAGAGGATATTCCTCCTATTCGTCTTTCAGCCTATGCTGATGATGTAGTTGTGCTAGTGAAAAATCAAGCGGAGGTGGATAGCTTGAGTCCAATGGTTGATCGTTTTAGGGGAATATCCTCTGCAAAGGTAAATTGGGAAAAGAGTTGTGCTTTACAGATTGGAGAATGGTCTGGAGGGATCATGGCTTTGCCAGGGGGGCTAGAATGGTGTAAGGGAGTTTTAAAGTATCTTGGAGTGTACCTAGGAAATGAGGGGACTATGGAAAAAAATTGGAGTGGGGTGGTTGAAATGGTGGAAGGGAGGATGAGGAGATGGCGTTGGTTATTATCTCGTATGTCATATAGGGGGCACACTATTATAGTTAACAATGTGATTGCCTCTGCACTGTGGCATCGGTTGTCAGTTTTAGAACCACCATCTGGCCTTCTGGCTAAGATACAGGCAATTATTGTGGATTTCTTTTGGGATAAATATCACTGGGTTCCACAAAGTGTTTTGTATTTGTCAAAAGAGGAGGGGGGACAAGGTCTTGTACATCTTGCTAGTAGGGCTGCTGCTTTCCGGTTTCAGTTTATTCAAAGGTTGCTTTATGGACCGGAAAATGTGGTGTGGAGAGGGGTGGCAGGTCTTATATTACAGCGGGTTGGAGGGTTAGGTTTAAAGAAGGCTTTATTTCTGGTTGATAGTAGTCAGATTTCTAGGGAGGGAGTACCTCCGTTTTACAGAGGCCTTCTCAGAGTGTGGAGCATAATGAAGGTGTCCAGACGAACTTCAGCGGAGTCTGTTGGAGGAACCTCTGGTGTTTGGGGCAAGACTGGATTGTACAACTGCAGCTGTTCCACATTTCTCCAAGATTCTGGTGAAGGGGAAAATCATCACCTTAAGACAGTTAATGGCCATGGCTGGGCCCGCCTTAATGGATGGAAGACGGGTAGCAGAACATTTGGGGATGAGGTCGGAAAGGATTGTCGGACAAATGCTGGGGAGCTGTAGGAAGGCTCTGTCAGCGGAAGAATGGGGTATGCTTAGTAGCCACAAGAAGAAGGTGCAAGATGAAGATGTCTCATTTCCAAAACTAGGGATTACACCAAATATCCCAGAGTCAGAAAGAAAGGCGTTATTGCTGGATTTGAGAGGGTTGGAGGAAGTGGGTTTGGATGAGGTGAATGGGAAGGAATTGTATAGGGGGTGTGTCAAGGTGTTGAATAAAGATAAATTGAAAAATAGAAAAGACACTCCATGGAGGGTAAAATTGGGCATTGATGACAAGGTAAAGCCAGCATGGAGAGCACTGTACAAGCCACCGTTACAAAAGGGTACTGGTGATATGCAATGGAGGGTTTTACATGGCATCATTGCAGTTAATGCTTTTGTATCTGTTATTAACTCAGATGTTAGAGATGGATGTCCTTTTTGTAATATAAGAGAAACCATTTTTCACTGTTTTATGGAGTGTGAGAGGATAAAACCGCTATTGGAAATGTTGGAATCTTTGTTTAAAGCTGTAGGGGAGTTTTTCAATAACACTGTGTTTATTTTGGGGTTTCAATATAGTAAACAACAGAAAAGAAAATGTCAAATGTTCAATTTTATTTTGGGACAAGCTAAGATGTCAATTTTTCTGAGTAGGAAACATAAGATAGAAACGGGATATGGGCAGGATGTAAGATGTGTTTTTAAAGGATTAGTGAAAGCAAGAATAAAACTATTTTTATTTTGAGTTCTTTTCAGCTGTAAAAGATCTCCTATTATTTGAGGAGAAGTGGGCCTACGAAGGAGCGCTTTGTTTTGTAGAGGAGGGTAAATTATTTTTTGCTGCTGAAATAAGTTGAATGTATATGTTATGTATTTATTTTTGTTTAGGAATTACATTTGTTATGTCATTTCTGAAAAGGCAGTGTGTCATTATTTATGTTAACACTGTTTTATAAAAACTCAAAAAAACTCTCTCTCTCTCTCTCTCTCTCTCCCTCCCTCCCTCCCTCCCTCCCTCCCTCCCTCCCTCCCTCCCTGAGCTGAATCCATTAAACTAAACCTAAGTAGGTCATGGGAATAGTAAGAGAGAAGGAGAAGGCTGCCTCTTAACAGGTATCTATTCTGCTCTACAGTCAGGTAGTGACTGTTAGGTAGTGTCCCAAATGGCACCCTATTCTCTGTATAGTGCACTACTTTTGACCAGGACCCATGGGGCTATTAGGGAATAGGGTGGTGTTTGGGACACGGCCTTTATATGAGATAGTTTAATACTGATACAAGGAAAGGTTAACTTGAGGTGCATTTCAAAGGTTTTCAAAAATGAGCAGCCCATTTATCTGGAAGGACAGCCATATCAATAATTTATTAAATAGCCTTTCAAAACACAGCGAGAGAGACAAAAAAAGATGGAGAGGGAGGGAGAGAGACACACACACACACAGATGCTCACATTGGGGAGCATAATTAATTACTGTGCTCTCAGCCTCCAGATTACCCAGAAGCACTTGCGGGAGGCGAGCGTGGAGAGAGAACACTGAGAACCATGATGACTTCCTGTGAATTCCCATAGTGGCTTTAGAGCGAACAGCGCACACACACGCACACACACAGAGACAGGCAGCCAGGCGCTTCCTTCTCTCTCACACATGCACACTATGAACCATAGAAATTGAATCCATGGATTCTATAGTTTTAACACTGAGGACACAGAGGCATGCTTTCCTGTATTACATCAGCACAGCAACAAGCCTTCAGAGAACCAAGTGGAGAGAAAAGAGGGAGAATGAGAAAGAGAGCGTCCTTACGTCATGGCCTGGTAGATGGACTCTACTCCGTATCTCATGGCGAACTCGTCCACTATCTCCTGGGACACGTCGTCATAGTAGACCTTCCATGCCTCCTCTCCTTTCACCTCTGGTATCTTCACCGCTCCACTGTTCTTTACCTCCGTCAGGTGGTGGAACAGGTTCTAAAGGAAGAGAGAAAGACAGGATGAAGAGAATAACATGAGAGAAGAGGAGTAGAGGGAGACAGTTCCTGGAACAGTTTCCATAGAGTGGAGAAATCCATCAGACCAGTTGGTGAGTATAGATGTCTTACCTCATGTAAACAGGTGTACTGGCCATGGGGCGGAGCTACTTTCTCCTCTCCCTTCATCTCCACGTTGAGCTTCAATCTGATGGCTCCCGACACCATCGACTTATCAGTTCTCTTATCTAGAACACAGAACCAGATGCATCAGTTCTCTTATCTAGAACACAGAACCAGATGCATCAGTTCTCTTATCTAGAACACAGAACCAGACTTATCAGTTCTCTTATCTAGAACATGGAACCAGACTTATCAGTGCTCTTATCTAGAACACAGAACCAGACTTATCAATACTCTTATCTAGAACACAGAACCAGACTTATCAGTGGTCTTATCTAGAACACAGAACCAGACTTATCAGTGATCTTATCTAGAACACAGAACCAGACTTATCAGTGATCTTATCTAGAACACAGAACCAGACATATCAGTTCTCTTATCTAGAACACAAAACCAGATGCACCAGTCCTCTTATCTAGAAAATGGTACTGGTCTTATCTAGAACATAAAACCAAACTTAACTAGAATATAGAAACAGTCTAATCTAGAACATGGAATCAGTTGGATCTGGAACATATAATCATTATGATCTAGAACATAGAAACATTATTCTCTAGAACATATAACCAGTCTAATATACAACATATTACCAGTTTTATAGAGAACATAGAACCAGTCTAATCTAGAACATAGAACCAGTCTTATCTAGAGCATGGAAGCAGTATGATCTGGAACATAGAACCAGTATTCCCTAGAACATGGAAGCAGTCTGATCGTGAATATATAATCATTGTTATCTAGAACATAGAAATATGATTCTCTAGAACATAGAACCAGTCTTATCTAGAACATAGAACCAGTCTTATCTGGAACATGGAAGCAGAAGGATCTGGAACATACCCAGGTTGTACCACACATCCATCTCCCCGCTGAGCATGCGGACCTCGATGATGGTCTGACCCAGGAAGTCGTCCGACTCTCGTTTGAAGTGTTGTTTCATGCGAGACTTGATGTCATCATCCTCATCCCACACACGCACCTTGATCCGGTCTGTAGCGTTGTGACACTCACTGGACAGCAAGGCACCATGTGTAGAAAAACAGCACCAGTAAAGTGGGTTAGTTTAGGGCGATATTAAAAAAAGACAAGTCGCTATTATAATAAAAATACAACGATTATCAGAACACTTTGCTATTCTCATTCATTGCAGCTGCAGTGCTGGTTGTAGTGTGAGTAGGTGTAGGGAGAACACACATATTATGGCTTATAAAAGCAAAGACTGAATAACAACTTAAACACGCTGTATTTGTTGAGTCTCTTTAGTCATAGTCAGTTGAATTCTCACAGTATCAACGTTGCTGTGCGCTCAAGTTTGTTTTTTACAGTCCATGGCTCGAGGAAACTGTGCAGACACAGTGATCTGAACTATCTTATTGGCCAGCGGTAGGCCTGTAGGTGCACTTGATTTCCTCTCTGGATCTGCCGGGTAAGCGGAGTTCTACCGTCAGACACATGAAGAGGTTCAAAATGGGGACACTTTCCCTTCACGTCATTAGGGCTTCTGAATCAAGTGCATCTGACGCCTACAACACAAAAGGAATTAAGAAATGTGGAACTTAATTATGGCTTTATTGTTGTTGTTTTTACAGAAATGTTTGGTGATTGACTAGGAATGCCTTGGAGATCGACCAGTCAATTGTGATTGACCATTTGGTAACCACTGGTTTAGGGTGTCCAAACCTCATGCCCCTATCATAATTCGTTCAAAAGTTATTGCCGTTTTTACCCTTGTAGGATGGCCCAAATTAGGGTGACTAAATCAGAGAAAAAAAGCTGTAAAAAATCTAGAAAATAGCCCTTGAAGGTGAAAAGCTGTGTGGCCCTCTTCCCTCCTCCCTCCTCCCATCCTCTCGAGAGCCGCTCAGCTGTTTTCTCTACTGGCAGCAGCTCTGACCTAACTTGATATGACCTCACACTATCCTGGAGCACAAACAGACCTGGAGACTCTGTGTAGTCACGTCACAGTCATATGTAATGGCTAGGGTTGGCATAGTGTGGGTGGCTGTTAGGTTAGGGTTGTCATTGGGGCTTCAAAGGCTGGGAGTGGTCTGGAGTTGTCCTCTCTGCTAGATGTATGTGGGAAATGAAAGACCTGGAAAGCGGAGAGAGAGGAGAATGAAATAGAGTACAGGAACAGAGAGGAGAGGGAGAGAAGAGTAAAGTAAAGTAGAGAAGAATAGAGGAGAGAAAAGGGAGATGAGAGGGGGGGCAGGAGAGGAGAGGAGGAGAGAGGAGAGGAGAGGAGAGGAGAGGAGAGGAGAGGAGAGGAGAGGAGAGGAGAGGAGAGGAGAGGAGATTAAAGTAAAGTAGAGAAGAATAGAGGAGAGAAAAGGGAGATGAGAGGGGGGAGGGGCCAGGAGAGAAGAGGAGAGGAGAGAGGCCAGGAGAGAAGAGAGAGGAGAGGAAAGGAGAGGAGAGGAGAGGAGAGGAACAGAGAGGAGAGGGAGAAAAGAGTAAAGTAAAGTAGAGAAGAATAGAGGAGAGAAAAGGGAGATGAGAGGGGGGAGGGGCCAGGAGAGGAGAGGAGAGGAGAGGGAGATGAGAGGGGAAGGGGCCAGGAGAGGAGAGGAGAGGAGAGGGAGATGAGAGGGGAAGGGGCCAGGAGAGAAGAGAGAGGAGAGGAGAGGAGAGGAGAGGAGAGGAGAGGAGAGGAGAGGAGAGGAGAGGAGAGGAGAGGAGAGGAGAGGAGAGGAGAGGAGAGGAGAGGAGAGGAGAGGATAATAGAATAGAGGAGAATAGAGGAGAATAGAGGAGAATAGAGGAGAGTAAAGGGAGATGAGAGGGGGGAGGGGCCAGGAGAGAAGAGAAGAGAAGAGGAGAGGAGAGGAGAGGAGAGTAAAGTAGAGAAGAATAGAGGAGAGAAAAGGGAGATGAGAGGGGCGAGGGGCCAGGAGAGAAGAGAGAGGAGAGGAGAGGAGAGGAGAGGAGAGGAGAGGAGAGGAGAGGAGAGGAGAGGAGAGGAGAGGAGAGGAGAGGAGAGGAGAGGAGAGGAGATTAAAGTAAAGTAGAGAAGAATAGAGGAGAGAAAAGGGAGATGAGAGGGGGGAGGGGCCAGGAGAGAAGAGGAGAGGAGAGAGGCCAGGAGAGAAGAGAGAGGAGAGGAAAGGAGAGGAGAGGAGAGGAGAGGAGAGGAACAGAGAGGAGAGGGAGAAAAGAGTAAAGTAAAGTAGAGAAGAATAGAGGAGAGAAAAGGGAGATGAGAGGGGGGAGGGGCCAGGAGAGGAGAGGAGAGGAGAGGGAGATGAGAGGGGAAGGGGCCAGGAGAGGAGAGGAGAGGAGAGGGAGATGAGAGGGGAAGGGGCCAGGAGAGAAGAGAGAGGAGAGGAGAGGAGAGGAGAGGAGAGGAGAGGAGAGGAGAGGAGAGGAGAGGAGAGGAGAGGAGAGGAGAGGAGAGGAGAGGAGAGGAGAGGAGAGGAGAGGAGAGGAGAGGAGAGGATAATAGAATAGAGGAGAATAGAGGAGAATAGAGGAGAATAGAGGAGAGTAAAGGGAGATGAGAGGGGGGAGGGGCCAGGAGAGAAGAGAAGAGAAGAGGAGAGGAGAGGAGAGGAGAGTAAAGTAGAGAAGAATAGAGGAGAGAAAAGGGAGATGAGAGGGGCGAGGGGCCAGGAGAGAAGAGAGAGGAGAGGAGAGGAGAGGAGAGGAGAGGAGAGGAGAGGAGAGGAGAGGAGAGGAGAGTAAAGTAGAGAAGAATAGAGGAGAGTAAAGGGAGATGAGAGGGGGGAGGGACCAGGAGAGGAGAGAAGAGGAGAGGAGAGTAAAGTAGAGAAGAATAGAAGAGAGTAAAGGGAGATGAGAGGGGGGAGGGGCCAGGAGAGAAGAGGAGAGGAGAGGAGAGGAGAGGAGAGGAAAGGAAAGGAGAGGAGAGGAGAGGAGAGGATAGGAGAGGAGAGGAGAAGGGAGAGGTGCGGGGAATGTCTGTCAGGTGGGATTGACATCATTCTGCCCCACCGGCCGTCTTTAGGAATCCCTGCTGTCCCTAGTGTTCCACCACCCAAGGGGGTGTGTGTGTTTGTGTGCGTGTGCGTGTGCGTGTGCGTGTGTGTGTGTGTGCATGTGTGTTAGTGGCACCCTCAGATGGATGTCCCTGCCAGGCAGAGAGCAAAGATCCCAAGACCCTGTCACATGGCATGAGGATAACATATTTTCCCTCTATGTCTTGTTTTCTCTCTGTCAGACAGACAGACAGACAGACAGACAGACAGACAGACAGACAGACAGACAGACAGACAGACACACACACACACACACACACACACACACACACGCAGTGCCTCCATCAGCAGACAGAGAACATGGTGGAAGGCAGCTCTAACAAAGCCTCTTTGTCTCCTTGATACAGGTATTCTAATCGCCAGCACTATGGTTTCTATGGAACTGGGGTGCTTGATTTATCTTCATCTATCTATGTCTCTATTTAAAGCTGGAATTCATACTTGGTGAAACTGACACATTCGCTGGTAATATTACAACAAAAGAAGAAGTTATTTCAAACAACAAACACGTTTTCTTGTCTCTGACATTAGTGCACATCATTAGTGCACATCATTAGTGCACATCATTAGTGCACATCACTTCCCGCGCCATAGAAAATCGAAAGATGTATTGCAACAATGTGTTCAGGATGCTGGATGATCCTCCTCTCTTTTATCATCAAAACAAAAACAACAACAATGTGTTCAGGATGCTGGATGATCCTCCTCTCTTTTATCATCAAAACAAAAACAACAACAATGTGTTCAGGATGCTGGATGATCCTCCTCTCTTTTATCATCAAAACAAAAACAACAACAATGTGTTCAGGATGCTGGATGATCCTCCTCTCTTTTATCATCAAAACAAAAACAACAACAATGTGTTCAGGATGCTGGATGATCCTCCTCTCTTTTATCATCAAAACAAAAACAACAACAATGTGTTCAGGATGCTGGATGATCCTCCTCTCTTTTATCATCAAAACAAAAACAGCAACAATTGCGGCTGTGGTGAACAATGGTGCTGTTCAACCTGACGCGTATTTCAGCCTGAAGTCCATATAGGATACTGCAGATACTGTGATGTATTTATACAACAACAGGATCTACTGGCTTTAGAACAGACTCCTTAAGTCTCATGACATTTATGTGAAATGTGTCGTGCTATACTGTTGTTTTACAGAAAGCCATATTCCAGTGTTCTAGGTTGTTAGATAATATCATTAGTTCTCGGTTCTCTGTGTACCTTAAATCAACATGATCAACATCACAATCAACATGACAGTCTGTCACCACTCAGAGTTCAGAGTTCAGACTCACAGAGAGCCAGATTAAAACCATAATACCTTCTCTAATGACACCATGGGTCAATCTCTACGTAGCACAACAGCACTACACATCATCAAAAGTTCCCTCTCCATTTTAGAAGTTGTTGTTTATTTAACAAGGGCCTGAGCTAACATGGGTTAGCTTCATAATACTTTCAGTAAACTCAAACAAAGCTGTACACTCAAAGCTGGGGGTGAAATGAAGCTTGGCATTCAGGCCAAAGAGTTTAATTTTGGTTTCATCAGGTCAGAGAATCTTGTTTCTCATGGCCTGAGAGTCCTTTAGGTGCCTTTTGGAAAACTCCAATCGGGCTGTCATGTGTCTTTTACTGAGGAGTGGCTTCTGTCTGGCCTCTACCATAAAGGCCTGATTGGTGGAGTGCTGCAGAGATGGTTGTCCTTCTGGAAGGTTCTCTCATCTCCACAGAGGATCTCTGGAGCACTGTCAGAGGGACCATCGGGTTCTTGGTCACCTCCCTGACCAAGGCCCTTCTCCCCAGATTGCTCAGTTTGGCCGGGCTGCCAGCTCTAGGAAGAGTCTTGGTGGTTCCAAACTTTTTCCATTTAAGAATGAGGGAGGCCACCTTCAATGCTGCAGAAATGTTTTGGGACCCTTCCCAGATCTGTGTCTGACAAGCACTGTCAACTGTGGGATTTTACATAGACAGGTGTGTGCCTTTCCAAATCATGTCCAATCAATTGAATTTACCACAAGTGGACTCCAATCAAGTTGTAGAAACATCTCACTGATCAATGGAAACAGGATGCACCTGAGCTCAATTCTGGGTATCATAACAAAGGTTCTGAATACTTATGTAAAGAAGGTATTTCTGTTCTTTATTTTTAATAAATGTGCAAACATTTCTAAAAACCTGTTTTTCCATAATCATTATATGGTATTGTGTGTAGATTGATGAGGAAAAACATTAATGTAATCCATTTTAGAATAAGGCTGTAACGTAACAAAAGGTGGAAAAAGTCAAGGGGTCTGAATACTTTCTGAATGCACTGTAGATGATATTCATGTCAATAACACATTTTTCAGTGAAATGCATTTGAATTATTGTCCATCTCCTCTCCCCTCATTTGTTGGTGTGGTAGGTTCTACATGTCTGTGATAACAATGTCTGCTGGAGTGTTTGTATTACAGCTGAAGAAGGTAGCCCTGTCTGAGCCAGAATGGCCCCTAGGGTAGGAGCATACCTCCTGTTTATGTAGCCTGAGGCAGTCTTTATGTACACCACCTGGACAGGACCTATGGTCATGTGTGCATATATTTTATCTATGGGTGGCCCCAGCGGGAATCAAACCAACGGGTTGCAAGTGCCATGCTCTACCGACTAAGCCACGAAGGACCACGTCTATAATACAGCCTGTAGTACACTGGCTTAGGTTGTAGTAATGTTGTAGCAGTGATATACTGTATGTTCATACTCACAAGAAGAACTTCTCATCCCAGACAGGGTTGAGGTTCCCAAAGATGGTCTTGGTACGCCGTTTGGTCTTCCCTACCTGGACAGTCACATAGGGGTCACTGGAACCTGTCTTATCCTTGGCCTGCAGACCCTGGGCACACATCACTGGAGAGGAGTGAGGGGGAGGCAGGGAGAGATGGGGGAATAGAGGGAGGCAGAGGAAGACAGAGGAAGGTAGGGGAAGACAGAGGAAGACAGAGGATGATGGGAGAGACAAGCGAGAAAGACAGGGGAAGGCAGGGGAGACAGGGAAGGCAGAGGAAGACAGGGGAGACAGGGGAGACACAGAAGACAGGGGGAGACAAGGGAGACAGGGAAGACAGAGGAAAACAGGGGAGACAGGGGAGACGGGGGGAGACAAGGGAGACAGGGAAGACAGAAGAAGACAGAGGAAGATAAGGGAGACAGGGAAGACAGAGGAAGACAGGGGAGACAGGGGAGACAGAAGAAGACAGAGGAAGACAAGGGAAACAGGGGGAGACAAGGGAGACAGGGAAGACAGAGGAAGACAGAGGAAGACAAGGGAGACAGGGGAGATGGGAAGACAGGGGGAGACAAGGGAGACAGGGAAGACAGGGGAAGACAGGGGGAGACAAGGGAGACAGGGAAGACAGAGGAAGACAGGGGAGACATGGGAAGACAGGGGGAGACAAGGGAGACAGGGAAGACAGGGGATGACGTGGGAGACATGGAAAGATAGGGGAATGCAGGGGCGACAGGGGAGACAGGGGAGACAGGGGAGACAGGGAAGACAGAGGAAGACAGGGGAGACAGGGAAGACAGAGGAAGACAGGGGAGACAGGGAAGAGAGAGGAAGACAAGGGAGACACAGAAGACAGGGGAAGACAAGGCGAGACAGGGAAGACAGAGGAAGACAGGGGAGACAGGGGAGACACAGAAGACAGGGGGAGACAAGGGAGACAGGGAAGACAGAGGAAGACAGGGGAGACAGTGGAGATAGGGAAGACAGAGGAAGACAGGGGAGACAGGGGAGACAGGGAAGACAGAGGAAGACAGGGGAGACACAGAAGACAGGGGGAGACAAGGGAGACAGGGAAGACAGGGGATGACGTGGGAGACATGGGAAGATAGGGGAATGCAGGGGAGACAGGGGAGACAGGAGAGACAGGAGAGACCGGGAAGGCAGAGAAAGACAGAGGAAGACAAGGGGAGACAGGGGAGACAGGGGAGACAGGGAAGGCAGAGGAAGACAGGGAAGACAGGGGAGACAAGGGAGACAGTGAAGACAGGGGATGACGTGGGAGACATGGGAAGATAGGGGAATGCAGGGGCGACAGGGGAGACAGGGGGAGACAGGGGGAGACAGGGGAGACAGGGGAGACAGGGGAGACAGGAGAGACAGGAGAGACCGGGAAGGCAGAGAAAGACAGAGGAAGACAAGGGGAGGCAGGGGAGACAGGGAAGACGTGGGAGACAGGGGAGACAGGAGAGACAGGAGAGACAGGAGAGACCGGGAAGGCAGAGAAAGACAGAGGAAGACAAGGGGAGGCAGGGGAGACAGGGAAGACAGAGGAAGACAGGGGAGACAGGGAAGACAGGGAAGACAGAGGAAGACAGGGGAGACAGGGGAGACACAGAAGACAGGGGGAGACAAGGGAGACAGGGAAGACAGAGGAAGACAGGGGAGACAGTGGAGACAGGGAAGACAGAGGAAGACAGGGGAGACAGGGGAGACAGGGAAGACAGAGGAAGACAGGGGAGACAGGGGAGACACAGAAGACAGGGGGAGACAAGGGAGACAGGGAAGACAGGGGGAGACAGGGGGAGACAAGGGAGACAGGGAAGACAGGGGATGACGTGGGAGACATTGGAAGATAGGGGAATGCAGGGGCGACAGGGGAGACAGGGGAGACAGGGGTGACAGGGGAGACAGGGGAGACCGGGAAGGCAGAGGAAGACAGGGGAAGACAGGGGAGACACAGAAGACAGAGGAAGACAGGGGAAGACAGGGGAGACACAGAAGACAGGGGAGACAGGGGAGTCACAGAAGACAGGTGGAGACAAGGGAGACAGGGAAGACAGAGGAAGACAGGGGAGACAGGGAAGACAGAGGAAGACAGGGGAGACACAGAAGACAGGGGGAGACAAGGGAGACAGGGGATGACGTGGGAGACATGGGAAGATAGGGGAATGCAGGGGCGACAGGGGAGACAGGGGAGACAGGAGAGACAGGGAAGACAGGGGATGACGTGGGAGACATGGGAAGATAGGGGAATGCAGGGGCGACAGGGGAGACAGGGGAGACAGGGGAGACAGGGAAGGCAGAGGAAGACAGGGGAAGACAGGGGAGACACAGAAGACAGAGGAAGACAGGGGAAGACAGGGGAGACACAGAAGACAGGGGAGACAGGGGAGTCACAGAAGACAGGTGGAGACAAGGGAGACAGGGAAGACAGAGGAAGACAGGGGAGACAGGGAAGACAGAGGAAGACAGGGGAGACACAGAAGACAGGGGGAGACAAGGGAGACAGGGGATGACGTGGGAGACATGGGAAGATAGGGGAATGCAGGGGCGACAGGGGAGACAGGGGAGACAGGAGAGACAGGAGAGACCGGGAAGGCAGAGAAAGACAGAGGAAGACAGGGGAAGACAGAGGAAGACAGGGGAGACACAGAAGACAGGGGGAGACAAGGGAGACAGTGAAGACAGGGGGAGACAGGGGGAGACAAGGGAGACAGGGAAGACAGGGGATGACGTGGGAGACATGGGAAGATAGGGGAATGCAGGGGCGACAGGGGAGACAGGGGAGACAGGGGAGACAGGGAAGGCAGAGGAAGACAGGGGAAGACAGGGGAGACACAGAAGACAGAGGAAGACAGGGGAAGACAGGGGAGACACAGAAGACAGGGGAGACAGGGGAGTCACAGAAGACAGGTGGAGACAAGGGAGACAGGGAAGACAGAGGAAGACAGGGGAGACAGGGAAGACAGAGGAAGACAGGGGAGACACAGAAGACAGGGGGAGACAAGGGAGACAGGGAAGACAGGGGATGACGTGGGAGACATGGGAAGATAGGGGAATGCAGGGGTGACAGGGGAGACAGGGGAGACAGGGGAGACCGGGAAGGCAGAGAAAGACAGAGGAAGACAAGGGGAGACAGGGGAAAGCAGGGGAAGACCAGAAAATACAAGGGGAGACAGTGGAAGTAGGGGGGAGACAGAAATAACAACAGTAAGACTTAAGAGGCTTTTGTTCCAGTCCAGCACAAATATACAGTATAATATACATATTAAAATATATGTAACACGTAAAGCCTGCAGGTTTATAGCTATATTACTTGTTATGCACTAGTAGAACCTTGTCCTATGTCTAATGTACGTATAGGTACCATAGCCATGTAAACGTGTCTCCAGTATAGCCAATCTGTTTGTTGGGGAAGCAGTGAAAATCTGCCTCGCCAACAGACAGATACCTAATAGAGACCAGTCCACCACCATCGCACATGACCATGCACAAGCGCACACACACACACACACACACACACACACACACACACACACACACACACACACACACACACACACACACACACACACACACACACACACACACTACATTTAAACATATTTGTATTTTATTTAGCAGGGTTCTCTTATCCAGAGCGACTTACGTTAATCTTAATAAGATAACTTGTTGAGACAACCACATATCACAGTCTTTGTAAATACATTGTTCCTCAATAAAGAAGTTATCAGCAGAGTCAGTGCAAGTAGGAAAAAATAAGTGCACTTGTGTTTTATTTTATGGGGGAATAAGACTGAGATACAGCACTTAAAGATGCACTCCTGAACATCTGTCATTTCAGCCAGCAGTTTTGAAAGTGGTTTTCACGAGCCAAAACAGGCCATAGTAGCAAAGTAATTACAATATAGCAGATTAACACTGGAGTGATGGATGAGCTGATGATGGTGTGTAAGTAGTGATACTGGTGTGCAAAAGAGCAGCAAAGTCAATAAAAACATTATGGGGATGAGGTAGGTAGAATGGGTCGGCTATTTACAGATGGACTATGTACAGCTGCAGCGATTGGTTAGCTGCTCAGACATCTGATGTTTAAAGTTAGTGAGGGAAATGTAAGTCTCCAGCTTCAGCAATATTTGCAATTCGTTCCAGTCACTGGCAGCAAAGAACTGGAAGGAAAGGCGGCCAAAGGAGGTGTTGGCTTTGGGGATGACCAGTGAGATATACCTGCTGGAGCGAGTGCTACGGGTGGGTGTTGTTATTGTGACCAGTGAGCTGAGATAAGGCGGAGCTTTACCAAGCATAGACTTCTAGATGACCTGGAGCCAGGGGGTCTGGCAACGAATATGTAGCGAGGGCCAGCCGACTAGAGCATACAGGTCGCAGTGGTGGGTGGATTAAGGGGCTTTGGTAACAAAACGGATGGCACTGTGATAGACTACATCCAATTTGCTGAGTAGAGTATTGGAAGCAATTTTGTAGATGACATCTCCGAAGTCAAGGATCGGTAGGATAGTCAGTTTTACTAGGGTACGTTTGGCGGTGTGAGTGAAGGAGGCTTTGTTGCGAAATAGAAATCCGATTCTAGATTTGATTTTGGATTGGAGATGTTTGATATGAGTCTGGAAGGAGAGTTTACAGTCTAGCCAGACACCTAGGTATTTGTAGTTGTTCACGTATTCTAGGTCAGAACTGTCCAGAGTAGTGATGTTAGTCGGGCGGGCGGATGCGGGCAGCGAACGGTTGAAAAGCATGCATTTGGTTTTACTAGAGCAGTTGGAGGCAACGGAAGGAGTGTTGTATGGCATTGAAGCTCGTCTGGAGGTTAGTTAACACAGTGTCCAAAAAGGGGCCAGATGTATACAGAATGGTGTGGTCTGCGTAGAGGTGGATCAGGGAATCACACGCAGCAAGAGCAACATTGTTGATATTTACAGAGAAAAGAGTCAGCCTGAGAATTGAACCCTGTGGTACCCCCATAGAGACTGCCAGAGGTCCGGACAACAGGCCCTCCGATTTGACACACTGAACTCTGTCTGCGAAGTAGTTGGTGAACCAGGCGAGGCAGTCATTTGAGAAACCAAAGCTATTGAGTCTGCCGATAAGAATATGGTAATTGACCGAGTCGAAAGCCTTGGCCAGGTTGATGAAGCCTGCCGCACAGGCTTTCGAAGAATTTAGAAAGGCAAGGCAGGGTGGATATAGGTCTATAACAGTTTGGGTTTAGTGTCACCCCCTTTGAAGAGGGTTGCAGCAATGGCGGAAAATAATTTTAGAAAGAGAGGGTCCAGATTGTCAAGCCCAGCTGATTGGTACGGGTCCAGGTTTTGCAGCTCTTTCAGAACATCTGTTATCTGGATTTGGGTGAAGGAGAAGCTGGGGAGGCTCGGGCAAGTAGCTGCGGGGGGTGCAGAGCTGTTGGCCGGGGTTGGGGTAGCCAGGAGGAAAGCATGTCCAGCCGGTGAATCCAGGTGAAAGCTATGATCCCTTATTGATGTCACTTGTTAAATCCTCTTTAATCAGTGTAGATGAAGGGGAGATGACAGGTTAAATAAGGAGTTGTAAGCCTCGAGCCAATTGAGACATGGATTGTGTATGTGTTCTATTCAGAGGGTGAATATCTAAGTGCCTTTGAACGGGGTATGGTAGTAAGTGCCCGGCTCACTGGTTTGAGTGTGTCAAGAACTGCAATGCTGCTGGGTTTTTCACACTCAACAGTTTCCCGTGTGTATCAAGAACGATTCACCACCCAAAGGACATCCAGCCAACTTGACACAACTGTGGAAAGCTTTGGAGTCAACATGGGCCACCATCCCTGTGGAATGCTTTTGACACTTTGTAGAGTCCATGCCCCTATGAATCGAGGCTGTTCTGAAGGCAAAACGGGGTGCAACTCAATATTAGGAAGGTGTTTCCGAATGTTTTGTACACAGTGTATAGTTTAGAGAATCATTGTACCATCTACATCTCTGTTAAACATGTTTTCAATAACCCCAAATATAGTTTTTCAGCTGTTTGAAGCTGGTGTACAAAACCGATAGTAAAAGATGCAAACACTAAGACTTAAGAACAGGAAGCATAGAATCTCTGCACATAGAACAGATCTACCGCGTCTTATATTTGCCTTCAATAAGAATGACAGATCTATAACTCACATTTTTATGTGAATTTGGTCAGGTCTGCCAAAAAGTTACATATTATAGCTTTAAGACTTTTGCCATATCTGTGATATGTTGCATCTTCAACTTGACATTTGTCCTATATTTTTATTTAATCCCAGCCCCCGTGGGAGGCCTTTTGTCTTTTAGTAGGCCGTCATTGTAAATAATAATTTGTTCTTAACTGACTTGCCTAGTAAAATAAAGGTTAAATAGAAAACAAATCACTAAAAAAATGCCCTAGCCAGACTATATCAACAACAGCAACTTGCTGAAAGACAAAATATACTTAGGTTAGCTACTCTTGCAGAGACTATTTGTCTTCCCAGGCTATGGATGAGGCACACACACACACACACACACACACACACACACACACACACACACACACACACACACACACACACACACACACACAAAGACACACACCCTCACCAACACAGACAAACAACCATTAACAGCTCCCCCCATACACCCTGCTAAAACACACCCTGCTCCACACACCCTTAACCATCCATCTCAGACAGGAAGTAGTATTTCCCAGCCCCATAAAAGGTAAAAGGACACTGGGCATTAAATATGTATGAGTGACACTCTGTATTATTCATGGTACATAACTCCCCCAGCCAGCCCCTCTGCTGTCACTGACAGAGACTGGTGGGCCGGGCTCTCAAAGACACCACAAATGAGAAGCTACAGCCTCGTGTTGCCCCCGGCAGCAAGAACTACAATACAATGAGAGAGAGGGGGGAGAGGGGATGAGAGGGAGAGAGTGAGGGGATACAGGGGATAGACAGAGATAGGGAAGAAATGGCAGAGAGAGAGTGAAAAGGGAGAAAAGGGGGCGAGAGAGAGGGGTAGCAGAGAGAGAGAGGGTGATGTGGAAAGGGAGAGGGAGGAGTGGAAAGGGAGAAAAGGGGGAGAGAGAGAGGGGTAGCAGAGAGAGAGAGGGTGATGTGGAAAGGGAGAGGGAGGAGTGGAAAGGGAGAAAAGGGGGAGAGAAGGAGAGGTAGTGGAGAGAGAGAGGGTGATTTGGAAAGGGAGAGGGAGGAGTGGAAAGGGAGAAAAGGGGAGAGAGAGAAGGGTAGCGGAGAGTGAGAGGGTGATGTGGAAAGGGAGAGAGAGGAGTGGAAAGGGAGAAAAGGGGGAGAGAGAGAGGGGTAGCAGAGAGAGAGAGGGTGATGTGAAAAGGGAGAGGGAGGAGTGGAAAGGGAGAAAAGGGGGAGAGAGAGAGGGGTAGCAGAGAGAGAGAGGGTGATGTGGAAAGGGAGAGGGAGGAGTGGAAAGGGAGAAAAGGGGGAGAAGAGATGGGTAGTGGAGAGAGAGAGCATGATGTGGAAAGGGAGATGGAGGAGTGGAAAGGGAGAAAAGGGGCAGAGAGAGAGGGGTAGCAGAGAGTGAGAGGGTGATGTGAAAAGGGAGAGGGAGGAGTGGAAAGGGAGAAAAGTGGGAGAGAGAGAGGGGTAGCAGAGAGAGAGAGGGTGATGTGGAAAGGGAGAGGAAGGAGTGGAAAGGGAGAAAAGGGGGAGAGAGAGAGGGGTAGCAGAGAGAGAGAGGGTGATGTGGAAAGGGAGAGGGAGGAGTGGAAAGGGAGAAAAGGGGCAGAGAGAGAGGGGTAGCAGAGAGTGAGAGGGTGATGTGGAAAGGGAGAGGGAGGAGTGGAAAGGGAGAAAAGTGGGAGAGAGAGAGGGGTAGCAGAGAGAGAGAGGGTGATGTGGAAAGGGAGAGGGAGGAGTGGAAAGGGAGAAAAGGGGGAGAGAAGGAGGGGTAGTGGAGAGAGAGAGGGTGTTGTTGAAAGCGAGAGGAGGAGTGAAAAGGGAGAAAAGGGGGGGGAGAGAGGGGTAGCAGAGAGAGAGAGGGTGATGTTGAAAGGGAGAGGGAGGAGTGGAAAGGAGAAAAGGGGGGAGAGAGAGAGGGTAGCGGAGAGCGAGAGGGTGATGTGGAAAGGGAGAGGGAGGAGTGGAAAGGGAAAAAAGGGGGAGAGAGAGAGAGGGTAGCGGAGAGAGAGAGCGTGATGTGGGAAGGGAGAGGAGTGGAAGGGAGAAAGGGGGAGAGAGAGAGGGGTAGCGGAGAAGCGTGATGTGGAAAGGGAGAGGGAGGAGTGGAAAGGGAGAAAAGGGGGAGAGAGAGAGGGGTAGCAGAGAGAGAGAGGGTGATGTTGAAAGGGAGAGGGAGGAGTGAAAAGGGAGAAAAGGGGGAGAGAGAGAGGGGTAGCAGAGAGAGAGAGGGTGTTGTGGAAAGGGAGAGGGAGGAGTGGAAAGGGAGAAAAGGGGAGAGAGAGAGAGGGGTAGCAGAGAGCGAGAGGGTGATGTGGAAAGGGAGCGGGAGGAGTGGAAAGGGAGAAAAAGGGGAGAGAGAGAGGGGTAGCAGAGAGACAGAGGGTGATGTGGAAAGGGAGAGGGAGAGGGATGGAGAAAAGGGGGAGAGAGAGAGGGGTAGCGGAGAGAGAGAGGGTGATAAAGGGAGAGCGAGGAGTGAAAAGAGGGAAAGAATAGAAAGAGGCAGAGAACGGCAAATACAGTGAGTGATGGAGAGAAAAAGAGAGAGAGAGGGGGAGAGAGAGAGGAGAGAAGAGCAGATAGAGAGAGGGGGAGAGATATAGAGAGTGAGAGGGGTAAGGGTGGAAAAAGCAGTGATGGAGAGAGGGAGTTTATTAAGTATACTGTATTCTCCTTCCTATAGAAGTCTATACAAATCCACTGATCCAGGGCTGGGATGTAGCAGTTAGCTGATGCAGAACATTCACATCTCACGGCTGCCTATCTATCTACCGCCAAAGTGCTACACAATCAATGTGTGTCTGTGTTCATCAAATGAATACATAAATAAAGAGTCAATAAGTCGGTTCCTAAACAGGACGTTGGATAAGGCCATAGAGATAGATGGGATCGGGAGGCAGTTTTTCTCTCTGTCTCAGTCTCTTGGGGATTGATTGACACACACAAGGAATGGCAGTAATGCAAGCTGGGCAATAATATAGCTCAGCTCAGCCCAACCTGGTGTAATATTAGCCCAGAGGAACTGTATGCTCTAGTCGCACCGCTTCAAGGTAATACATGCACACACACACATCACCTGTAGGGCGGAGCACAGAAACAGCCACAGTGGTGTATCGCCCTTCCAGGCGGTTCCCTGAGGATGTTCTTCCAGTATAGCCTGCTTGGCTAGGGGCGAGGGCTATGTTCTTAGTGTTGGTACTACTAACCTGTGATGTTGATCTTGGCGGACCACTTGGAGGTTCCCTCCAGCACTGCTTGCTTGGCGGTCTTCAGGTGTCCAGTGAAGTCCTCTTTCTAGAGATCCCAAACATCTCCTGGATGACCTCAAACACCTCAGGCCGGTTCTTCTCCCTGATCTTCATCCTCTCCTTCATGGCCATGATAATGTTCAGGGTCTTGTCCTCAGCACCGTGCTTAGAACTCTTCTCCACCGCCCCTAGAACACCACACACACACACACAGGAAAATACACACACACACACACACACACACACACACACACACACACACACACACACACACACACACACACACAATTACAAATTAGGATACAGCATTGTGCTTAGAACTCTTGTCCACCGCCCTTAGATTTCCTCTGGCCCATCTATCAAGCACACAAATACCTTCCACCTCTGCTTCATCCCCATTTCCCTTTGGCATTGCCATGGACCAGTTGTTGAGAATGTTACATATGCCTATTACATGATTACACTTCATTCTGTGTTGTGTGATAGGGCATGTCACATTGGTGACGGCCATCTCCACACTTCCCTTACCTTTCATTTGGCCCCCTCCCCCTCCCTCTCCTCTCTCTCTCCCCTCTCTCCCTCTCTTGCCTCCCTCCCTCCCCTCTCTCCCTCTCTCACCCCTTCTCCCCTCTCTCCCTCCCTCCCTCTCCCCTCTCTCCCTCTCCCCTCTCTCCTTCTCCCCTTCCCTCCCTCCCTCTCCCCTCTCTCCCCTCCCTCCTCCCTCTCCCCTCTCTCCCTCTCTCCCCTCCTCCTCCTTCCTCTCCCCTCTCTCCCCTCCCTCCCTCTCCCCTCTTCCCTCTCTCCCCTCCCTCTCCTCTCTCTCCCCTCCTCCCTCTCTGCCCTCCCTCCCCTCTCTCCCTCTCCCCTCTCTCCCTCTCTCCTCCCCTCCCTCCCTCCCTCTCCCTCTCTCCCTCCTTCTCCCCTTCTCTCCCTCTCCCCTCTTCCCTCCCTCCCCTCCCTCCCTCCCCTCTCTCCCTCTCCCCTCCCTCCTTCTCCCCTCCCTCCCTCTCCCCTCTCTCCCATCCCTCCCTCTCCCCTCCCTCCCTCTCCCCTCTCTCCCCTCCCTCCCTCTCCCCCCTCTCCCCTCTCTCCCCTCCCTCCCTCTCTCCCTCCCTCTCCCCTCCCTCCCTCCCTCTCCCCTCTCTCCCCTCCCTCCCCTCCCTCCCTCTCCCCCTCCCTCCCTCCCTCTCCCCTCCCTCCCTCTCCCCTCCTCCCTCTCTCTCTCCCCCGCCCCCTCTCTCCCTCCCTCCCTCTCCCCTCTCTCTCCTGCCCCCTCCCTCTCTCCTCCCTCCCTCTCCCCTTCCTCTCTCCCCTCCCCCTCTCCCCCTCTCTCCCCTCCCTCTCCCCTCACTCCCCTCCCTCCCTCTCCCCTCTCCCATCTCTCCCTCGCTCCCTCTCCCTCCCTCCCTCTCCCCTCCCTCTCCCCTCCCTCCCTCTCCCCTCTCTCCCTCACTCCCTCTCCCCTCTCTCCCCTCACTCCCTCTCCCCTCTCTCCCCTCTCTCCCCTCCCTCTCCCCTCCCTCCCCTCTCTCCCCTCTCTCCCCTCCCTCCCCGCTCTCCCCTCTCTCCCTCTCCTCTCTCCCCTCCCTCCCTCTCCCTCTCTCCCTCTCCCCTCTTCCTCTCCTCCTCCCTCCCTCTCCCCTCCTCCTTCCTCTCCTTCTCCCTTCCTCCCTCTCCCTCTCTCCCCTCCCTCCCTCCCCTCTCTCCCTCTCCCCTCCCTCCTTCTCCCCTCCCTCCCTCTCCCCTCTCTCCCCTCCCTCCCTCTCCCCTCCCTCCCTCTCCCCTCTCTCCCCTCCCTCCCTCTCTCCCTCCCTCTCCCCTTCCTCCCTCTCCCCTCTCTCCCCTCCCTTCTCCCCTCCCTCCCTCTCCCCTCCCTCCCTCTCCCCTCTCTCCCCTCCCTCCCTTTCCCCTCCCTCCCTCCCTCTCCCCTCTCTCTCTTTCTCCCTCCTCCCTCCCTCTCTCCCCTCCCTCCCTCTCCCCTCTCTCTCCCTCTCTCTCCCTCTCTCTCCTCCCTCCCTCTCCCTCTCTCCCCTCCCTCCTCTCTCCCCCCTCTCTCCCCTCCCTCTCCCCCCTCTCCCCTCTCTCCCTCTCTCTCCTCCCCTCCCTCTCCCCTCTCTCCCCTTTCTCCCCTCTCTCCCCTCCCCCCCTCTCCCCCCTCTCTCCCCTCCCTCTCCCCCCTCTCCCTCTCTCCCCTCCTCCCTCTCTCCTCCCTCTCCCCTCCCTCTCCCCTCACTCCCTCTCCCCTCTCTCTCCTCTCTCTCCCCTCTTTCTCCTCCCTCCCTCTCCCCTCTCTCCCCTCCCTCTCCACTCTCTCCCCTCCCTCCCTCCCCCCCTCTCTCCCCCTCCCTCCCCTCTCCCTCACTCCCTCCCTCCCTCTCCCCTCTCTCCCCTCCCCTCCTTCCCTCTCCCCTCCTCCCTCTCCCTCACTCCCCTCCCTCCCTCTCCCCTCTCTCCCCTCCCTCCCTCTCTTTTTCACCCCTTCTCTCTCCTCCTCTAATCGAGTTATGTCATCTTTGGCGAGGTCATGAACTGCGATTGAAATCAAATTAAACATGAATTATCATTTGAATAAAACACTATGTATGCGTCCCAAATTACACTGTTTTCCCTACATAGGGCAGTACTAAAAGTAATGCAGTACTAAAAGTAGTGCACTATGTAGGGAATAGAGTGCCATTCGGGACGCAGAGTTATATCATTCAGAGTGGAGCTAATCCAGTTACAGAGAGTGACGGTCCTGGGGCTAACGTGTCACACGTCTACTGTCATCCAATCATAAAACACTAGGATAAATCTCTAGATACTACACAAAACATGACCTGCTACTGTAGAACAGAGGGAATCAGTTTAAATAAACATTACAGTAGCAAGATGGAGAGGGTGTGGGTGTGTTCTAGTGCAAACACAAACACGTTTGAGAGCTAGCTACACTTCAAAGCAGGCTGGGAGGCAGAGAGTAATGTCATACTGAGAGTCAGAGGAGACACCCTCCCTGTAAGGCAGGAGACAACACACCCACACACACACACACACACACACACACGCACACACACACACACACACACACACACACACACACACACACACACACACACACACACACACATGGCAGCTTGTGTATGCTATATGGAGTAAAATGTCCAATGGTGCTGCAGTAAACAAACAAACAAGCTGTAAAAGCAAACATCTGCGATTCAGCACCACTGAAGTGGACAGTGCTCACATAGCTAGATATAACTCTCCCCTTGTTGCTTTGAATCCGTAACCACATATGAATGCATATTCTCTCTCTCTCTGTATGTGTGTGTGTGTGTGTGTGTGTGTGTGTGTGTGTGTGTGTGTGTGTGTGTGTGTGTGTGTGTGTGTGTGTGTGTGTGTGTGTGTGTGTGTGTGTGTGTGTGTGTGTGTGTGTGTGTGTATTTCCTTACTCTGCAGGCAGTCGGCGTTGAGTAGATCCTGACACTTCTCGTGGCATTTGACACCACACTCAGAGCAGCGCATACCCTGCCTGGCGATGCCCCACAGCAGGCCCTCACACTCGTGGCAGTAGGTTGGGGCGGTGGCCGTCCACACCTCAAAGTTATGAGGCGTCGTAGACGAGATGGGATAGATCAACGCCTGCAACGTCTTCCTAAACACGTGCAGTTTCTGGAGAGGAGGAGAGAGGGTGAAGAGGAGAGGAGAAGCGGGCGGAGGAGGAAGAAAGAGGGTGAGAGGAGAGGAGAAACGGGTGGAGGAGGGAAAGAGAGGGGAGAGGAGAAGAGAAGAGGGCGGAGGGGGGAAAGAGGGGGGAGAGGAGAAGAGGGCAGAGGAGGGAGAGAGGGGGGAGAGGAGAGGAGAAGAGGGCAGAGAAGGGAAAGAGGGGGAGAGGAGAGGAGAAGAGGGCAGAGGGGGAGAGGAGAGGAGAAGAGGGCAGAGGAGGGAGAGAGGGGGAGAGGAGAGGAGAAGGGGCGGAGGAGGGAAAGAGAGGGGAGAGGAGAAGAGGGCAGAGGAGGGAGAGAGGGTGTAGAGGAGAGGAGAAGAGGGCAAAGGAGGGAAAGAGAGGGGAGAGGAGAGGAGAAGAGGGCAGAGGAGGGAAAGAGAGGGGAGAGGAGAAGAGGGCAGAGGAAGGAGAGAGGGTGGAGAGGAGAGGAGAAGAGGGCAGAGGAGGGAGAGAGGGGAGGAGAGGAGAAGAGGGCAGAGGAGGGAAAGAGAGGGGAGAGAAGAGGGCAGAGGAAGGAGAGACGGGGGAGAGGAGAGGAGAAGAGGGCAGAGGAGGGAAAGAGAGGGGAGAGAAGAAGAGGGCAGAGGAGGGAGAGAGGGGGAAGAGGAGAGGAGAAGAGGGCAGAGAAGGGAAAGAGAGGGGGGAGAGGAGAGGAGAAGCGGGCGGAGGAGGAAGAAAGCGGGTGAGAGGAGAGGAGAAACGGGTGGAGGAGGGAAAGAGAGGGGAGAGGAGAAGAGAAGAGGGCGGAGGGGGGAAAGAGGGGGGAGAGGAGAAGAGGGCAGAGGAGGGAGAGAGGGGGGAGAGGAGAGGAGAAGAGGGCAGAGAAGGGAAAGAGGGGGAGAGGAGAGGAGAAGAGGGCAGAGGGGGAGAGGAGAGGAGAAGAGGGCAGAGGAGGGAGAGAGGGGGAGAGGAGAGGAGAAGGGGCGGAGGAGGGAAAGAGAGGGGAGAGGAGAAGAGGGCAGAGGAGGGAGAGAGGGTGTAGAGGAGAGGAGAAGAGGGCAAAGGAGGGAAAGAGAGGGGAGAGGAGAGGAGAAGAGGGCAGAGGAGGAAAGAGAGGGGAGAGGAGAAGAGGGCAGAGGAAGGAGAGAGGGTGGAGAGGAGAGGAGAAGAGGGCAGAGGAGGGAGAGAGGGGGAGAGGAGAAGAGGGCAGAGGAGGGAAAGAGAGGGGAGAGAAGAGGGCAGAGGAAGGAGAGACGGGGGAGAGGAGAGGAGAAGAGGGCAGAGGAGGGAAAGAGAGGGGAGAGAAGAAGAGGGCAGAGGAGGGAGAGAGGGGGAAGAGGAGAGGAGAAGAGGGCAGAGAAGGGAAAGAGAGGGGGGAGAGGAGAGGAGAAGAGGGCAGAGGAGGGAGAAAGAGAGGGGGAGAGGAGAGGAGAGGAGAAGAGGGCAGAGGAGGGAGAAAGAGAGGATAAGAGAGAGACAGAAGGATAAAAATAGAGAAGAAAGAAGAGGGAAGAAAGAAAGTAGGTGGGAGTGAGAAGTCAGATGTCAGATTATAAAACAGACACAGAAACACACACACACCCCTAGAGGTAAAGGGAGAAGGTCTTAAGGCCAGAGGTCACTGTAAAGGTCAAGTGTCCTCAGGGTCAGTCCAGTCTCATTAAAACCTAAATGAGCTATAGCACTGTGTTGCTTTAAACCCCATCGCTATAGGCTACTGTCTAATATGATAATAATGGCTGTGTCCACAATACTAAATTCCCCTTATAGTGTACATTATGCTTACCACACACAGCTTTAGGCTGCTTTTTAACACTATCCTATGCTCCATATAGTGCACTACAAGTAGTGTGTATTATGCTGACCCTACACTGCTATAGGCTACTTTCTAATAAGGCTACTTTCCCAACAAGATCTCACTGTTTGACCAATTTTACTTCAGATTCTGACGTTTGTCCACATTTCTTCAAACATCAAATTTAAAAGTTGCTCCGAACATCAAAATTCTAGGTGTTTTGGACCCTGGGTTGCTCCTCCTGATATTCCTAACTGACTTGCCTAGTTAAATAGAGGCTAAATAAAGAAGTTAAATAGAAGCAGCACACCGGGTTGCACCACTGTTGTCACCGGTGCCTGGCGGCTGGTTAAGTTTAGGTATTAATTCCTAATGTTAAGTTAATAAGGGTTATGATTTGGGGTTCAAACAAAAACAACTAAAACGAGTGTCTATCAACGGGATTGGACAAGCGACCCTCGGAGCCAGAGCACTTGCCTTACGTCTATCCGCCACCCCAGTCTACAACGCCCTTGCAAAACCAAAGCCTACTTGATGGTAATAGTGCTCACCGTTGCCCCTAGTGGCCGGTTTTGAAGGCATGTCCTGGATACATGGACAGACTTCAGATTTCTAAGTGGCTCTTGAGCGACCAGGCTGACTTTTCAGTCCATGATATGCTAATCTCCATAATGTACACTCCAAGTAATGTGCATTATGCTGAACCTCTACAGCCATAGGCAACTTTCTAATAGTTGCTATGTGTCCATATTAACCATATGAACCATATTCTCCGTGTGGTGCACAGTATATAGGGGCAAGGGTGTCATTCCATTATTAGTATTGAAAGAGTATCCTTTAGCTAAGTGGCTCAATGACACCAGTGTGTTTTATTACTGCACAACTCAACCATGTTCTACCAGAAATCAAAGAGTAAAGGAACAATGTATCAGCTAACACCAGGAACACATGGTTGTATATATCAACCAAGCATTGCATGCCATTCCATGCCATAGCCTCAGCCTTACTACTACAGCCACACAAACACCCTGTTTTGAATGTGTGAGTTGATTTGGGTTTGTTTATTGATTGGCTATATTAAATGTATATTCCTGTGTCTTTCACTGCTGATAGGTGGAGAGGTTAGACATATGAATGGCCCTAGTCCACCATGTGGCCCACAGACTATCAATCAGGCTCACACAATCACACACACACTCATGGACGCATGCACGAGCGAGCACACACACACACAGCGCTACCTCTTGCCTTTTGGGGTCTCTAACCGAGATTTGGCTTTACATTTTTGTAATTTAGTAGACGCGCTTATTCAGAGTGACCTACAGTTTGGACATTCATCTTAAAATAGCTAGGTGGGACAACCACATATCACAGGCATAGTATGTAGACTTTTCCTCAATAAAGTAGCTTTCAGCAAAGTCCGAGCTAGAAGGGGGAGGGGGATCAAGTGTAAGTGTTGGTTCAGGAAAGTTGACAAATTTAGTTTACAAGTTTACAAATGCTTTTCAGTTGACAGTACTCAAACAATGTGACGCGATGTGTGCTCTAAACAACTATTGACTAGTTATTCTGTATTTAAATAAATGGGTGGGGTATCGGTTGAGCCTGCTGCAATGATTGGATTAGAACAAGCCGCTCTCCCTCTGCTCTCATTTCCCCAGACCGACAAGCGCGGCTGTTTCCCTCACTTACCTTCCCTTCTCCATACATCGTGTGTCAATCAGAATCCATAGCTAGTCATTGTTGTTCCATCTAGTTCAGTCCCGTCGACTTTGCTGAGGCCATATGGTTGTTTTTATCTGACTACTGGGCGTTGTTTAGTAGGCCTACTTTGTCTGTGTTGTTTAGTAGGCCTACTTTGTCTGTGTTGTTTAGTAGGCCTACTTTGTCTGTGTTGTTTAGTAGGCCTACTTTGTCTGTGTTGTTTAGTAGGCCTACTTTACCTGTGTTGTTTAGTAGGCCTACTTTGTCTGTGTTGTTTAGTAGGCCTACTTTGTCTGTGTTGTTTAGTAGGCCTACTTTGTCTGTGTTGTTCATTAGATCTACTTTGTCTGTGTTGTTTAGTAGGCCTACTTTGTCTGTGTTGTTTAGTAGGCCTACTTTGTCTGTGTTGTTTAGTAGATCTACTTTGTCTGTGTTGTTTAGTAGGCCTACTTTGTCTGTGTTGTTTAGTAGACCTACTTTGTCTGTGTTGTTTAGTAGGCCTACTTTGTCTGTGTTGTTTAGTAGGCCTACTTTGTCTGTGTTGTTTAGTAGGCCTACTTTGTCTGTGTTGTTTAGTAGGCCTACTTTGTCTGTGTTGTTTAGTAGGCCTACTTTGTCTGTGTTGTTTAGTAGATCTACTTTGTCTGTGTTGTTTAGTAGGCCTACTTTGTCTGTGTTGTTAAGTAGGCCTACTTTGTCTGTGTTGTTTAGTAGGCCTACTTTGTTTGTGTTGTTTAGTAGGCCTACTTTGTCTGTGTTGTTTAGTAGGCCTACTTTGTCTGTGTTGTTTAGTAGGCCTACTTTGTCTGTGTTGTTTAGTAGACCTACTTTGTCTGTGTTTATAACTATTCCAATGCTGACGACGTCTGTCATTATGTCGTGATCCCAGCCCATGCTTGCTTGCTATAATTATTTATTCTCCTCCACATGTTTACCGAGCGGCAGGTCATTAGAAAATAAAATGACAAATCTAGATTGTTTTTTTATTGTACAAATGTTGAGGCATAAGTGTCGGGAGAGAAGTGTTGCTCCTCTCGAAGGTGAAACAATAGATGGGGCAAGTGAATTAGCCTACCTTCATCTAAACCTGTTTCTGGAATAAATGCAGGCAGTAGTAGCTAGCCATGCACTAGGCTATTTATTAGCCTATTTCGTTGATAATTGAATTGGACTAAGTAAGTAAATGAGCATTTTCATCTGTGAGGGTCGTTTACCTTTGAACAATGTGTGTGAATGAGTGAAGGAACATAACAATGTACTCTGAGCTGTGATAGCTCAGTAAAGTCTAGGCTTTACCGCCATTTAAAGCTCCTTTACGGGTTTTCCAATCAAAAGTGGATCTGATTATGAGTATCAAGTGTGATAAAACGGGCATGATTACCATTAGGACGAGATCAGCACACATCTAATACCTACCTGGGCCAAAACATCAGCACCACAGGTGACTTCCATAAAGCTGTGAACGATCTGAGAGACAAGGGTCTTCTACACCATCAAAAGGAAAATACAATTTGACATCCCAATTAGGATCTGGCAAAAAATACTTGAATCAGTTCTAGAACCCATTACCCTGTAACAATGTGAGGTCTGGGGCTCGAATACCAACCAAGATAGCACAAACTTGGACAAAAACCAAACTGAGACTGAATGCAGAATTCTGCAAATACATCCTCTGTGTACAATGTAAAACACAAAATAATGCATGCAGAGCAGAATTAGGAAGATACCTAATTATACAAATACAGAAAAGAGCCATTATAAGCATGTCCAAACCTTCCCTAACAAAGCCATCACCTACAGAGAGATTAACCTAGAGAAGAGTCTCCTCAGCAAGCTGGTCCTGGGGCTCTGTTCACAAACACAAACACACCCCACAGAGCCCCAGGACAGCAGCACAATTCGACCCAAACAAATCATGAGAAAATAAAATAAAACATTATTTCCAATGTGTCAAGTAATTAATGAAAAAACTAAGTAAACTGGACTGCTATTAGGCTCTAAACAGAGAGTACACAGTGGCAGAATACCTAACCACTGTGACTGACACACAATTAAGGTAAGCTTTGACTACGTACAGAGCATATGTACATAGTCATTGGACTCTGAAGCAGTGGAAATGCGTTCTCTGGAGCGATGAATCGCACTTCACCATCTGTAAGTCCGAAAGACGAATCTTGGTTTGGCGAATGCCAGGAGAACGTTACCTGCCCCAATGCATAGTGCACACCATAAAGTTTGGTGAAGGAGCAATAATAGTCTGGGGCTTTTTCATGGTTCGGGTTAGGCCCCTAAATTTCAGTGAAGGGAAATCTTAAAGCTACAGCATGAAATTATATTCTGTGCTTCCAACTTCGTGGAAACAGTTTGGGGAAGATCCTTTCCTGTTTCCGTATGACAATGCCCCCGTGCACAAAGCGAGGTTAACACAGAAATGTTTTGTCGAGATCGGTGTGAAAGAACTTGACTGGCCTGCACTGAGCCCTGACCTGAAATGGAACGCAAACTACGAGTGTAATCTTTACTGTTTACTGTTTACTGTTTCTGATTGTTTATTTCACTTTTGTTAATTATCTATTCCACTTGCTTGGGCAATGTAAACATATTTCCAATGCCAATAAAGCTCTTTGAATTGAAGTGCGTGCGTGCATGTGTGACGTGTGTGTGTGTTTTGCTGTGATCAGCCGTGCTGCTGGAGAATGAAAGCAGAGGCTTGAATCCCTAGCGAGTGTTGCCAGCCACTGTACTGAAAGAATCAATGGGTGCAGTAAATTTGCCTTTTACAGTGTGAGAGAGACATAGAGAGGTGACATACTGCCCTCCCTGACACAACGACGATTTCTCCATTGAGTACTTCTCCTCCCTCTCTCCCTCTTTCTCTCTTCCTCTCCCAGCCTCCACTCCTCCTTCCCTTCCCTCCCCTCACTCTAATATAAATTACTGTACTCTCTCTCTCTCTCTCTCTCTCTCTCTCTCTCTCTCTCTCACACACACACACACACACACACACACACACAGACACACACACACACTGGTCTCGCTGCTGATGTAAGTTGGTGCTGTTGCAGCCAGCACCACAGGGCCATAATGACAACAAGTCTTACAGCCACAGGCCGTCCAGCAATCCTCAAACACCCACTCACATACACAGTGTCCTGAGAGGAATGACTGGTGTTTAATCTGAGGAGGTTGTGAGTAGGCAGCTGCAGAGAAGTGATCTCTGTGACATCACATGGCTGGCTGCTGAGACGCATTACACACGCACAGACACACGCAGGTAGGACACACACACACACACACACACACACACACACCACAGAGAGAGAGAGAGAGAGAGAGAGAGAGAGAGACAGACAGACAGACAGACAGACAGACAGACAGACAGACAGACAGACAGACAGACAGACAGACAGACAGACAGACAGAGATGTTGAACGTCTACCGTATCTATCAATAATTACCAACTACGGTAGATATCAACTTGGCAAGTTCCCCAACGCCAGTGTATATAATGTCAAATCAAATGTTATTTGTCACATGTTCCGAGTAAACAACAAGTGTAGACCTTACAGTGAAATGCTTGCTTACACGCCTTTAACCAACAATGCAGGTTTAAGAAAAATACCCCCCAAAATAAGCAATAATGTATTTAAAGCAGTAAAATAACAATAGCGAGGCTTTATACAGGGGGTACCGGTACAGAGTCAATGTGCGGGGGCAATGTACTGTCCAGTTAATGTGCATTTTTTATATGTAGAGAAGTCCAGTTCTGAAGATGGACACACAGACATTCATTCTCTGCCTGATATTTCTGCTCCAAAAAGCAAAGCGGAAAAAGATAAAAGAGGGAGAAAAGAGAAAGAGAGAGAGAAGAGAAAGAGAGAAGAGAAAAGAGAGAGAGAGAGAAAAGAGAGCAAGGCGCTAGATAAAAGAGACGGAGAGAGAGAGAAGAGAGATTGCAATAAAAGAGAGGGAGAGAGGGAGGGCAAGCGAGAGAGAGGGGTAGGAAGGTAGTTGGCTAAGACATCTGTCCTGCGTGGACTAGTTTGTCAATCTCCCTGCTGCTGGATTAATGACATTAGAGGCACCCGACTGGCTCACTGTGACGCCGTCACTGCGCTCTCCTCTCTTCCCTATCCTCTTTCCTCTCCTTGCCTCCCTATCTCCTCTAATCTCTCTTCCCTCTTTCCTCTCTCCTCTCCTCCCTATCCTCTTTCCTCTCCTTGCCTCCCTATCTCCTCTAATCTCTCTTCCCTCTTTCCTCTCTCCTCTCCTCCCTATCCTCTTTCCTCTCCTTGCCTCCCTATCTCCTCTAATCTCTCTTCCCTCTTTCCTCTCTCCTCTCCTCCCGATCCTCTTTCCTCTCCTTGCCTCCCTATCTCCTCTAATCCCTCTTCCCTCTTTCCTCTCTCCTCTCCTCCCTATCCTCTTTCCTCTCCTTGCCTCCCTATCTCCTCTAATCTCTCTTCCCTCTTTCCTCTCTCCTCTCCTCCCTATCCTCTTTCCTCTCCTTGCCTCCCTATCTCCTCTAATCTCTCTTCCCTCTTTCCTCTCTCCTCTCCTCCCTATCCTCTTTCCTCTCCTTGCCTCCCTATCTCCTCTAATCTCTCTTCCCTCTTTCCTCTCTCCTCTCCTCCCTATCCTCTTTCCTCTCCTTGCCTCCCTATCTCCTCTAATCTCTCTTCCCTCTTTCCTCTCTCCTCTCCTCCCTATCCTCTTCCTCTCAGCAGCATATGAGTGTTTACAGTGTAATCTGAGATACAGTTCTATTTGGGATGTTCTTTTGTCAATTTAGCAGATAAAACACCAACATCTGCTCGCCCTACTTAAAACCACAAAATACTCTGCAGCTACGCCAAGGACTACTACTCCCATATGCAGCTACACTCGGGACTACAGATCCCACAATCTGCAGCTACACTAAGGACTACAGATCCCATAATATGCAGCTACACATGGGACGACAGATTGCACATTCTGCAGCTATACTCTGATTAACCTTTACAGGATCGGTGACCCGACCTCAGAGGGTTGAGCTAACGTAGGCTAATGTGATTAGCATGAGATGGTAAGAAACAAAACAAAATCCCAGGACATAGACATATCTGATATGGGCAGAAAGCTTACATTATTGTTAATCTAGCTGGACTGTCCAATTTACAGTAGCTATTACAGTGAAATAATACCATGCTATTGTTTTAGAGTGCACAATTATGAACATGGAAATGTATTAATAAACCAATTAGGCACATTTGGGCAGTCTTGATACAACATTTTGAATAGATATGCAATAGTTCATTGGATCATACTAAAACTTTGCACATACACTGATATCTAGTGGCCATCTAGTGGCCAAAGTCTAAATTGCGCCTAGGCTAGAATAATTCATTATGGCCTTTCCCTTGCATTTCAAAGATGATAGTGCAAAAAAAAACAAAAAAACATTTTTATCTTTGTATTATCTTTTGCCAGCTGTAATGTGTTATATTTGCCTGGATTAATTTAACTTTTCCACAAACTTCAAAGTGTTTCCTTTCAAATGGTATCAAGAATATGCATATCCTTGCTTCAGGTCCTGAGCTACAGGCAGTTAGATTTGAGTTTGTCATTTTATGCAAAAATCGAAGAGGTTTACACAAGGGTTTTCAAAACTCTCCTCGGGGACCCCCAGCCATTATATTTGAACAATTTTAAAACTATCTGATTTATCTAGCCAACTAATTATCAAGACCTTGAATAGGTTAATCAGGTGAGCTAGTTCAGGGCTACAAAAAAAATCGTAAACATCTGAGGGTCCCTGGGGAGAGGTTTGAAAACCACTGAACTACACAACTGTAATACAGTAAACTACATGACTTTATTAACGATATAATGAACATTACTTTGACGGTGTAATAGTTACCTACAATAATGTCAATTTCTGTGTTAGACTGTATTGTGATAGAAAGCATTACTGGTACGGCACTAGTGATATTAGGAAATGTAGCATCCCATCCAACTATCTTTATTTATTTAGTGGGAGGAGAGGATTGGAGGGAGGGAAGGAGATGAGGATTGCAATCAATTAAAGCAGAAAGCTCTGGAGGTCAGCGGAAAGGAAAACAAATTCTCCCTCCATCGATTAAGATGTCTCTCTCTCTCTCTTTCTGATTCTTGTACAGCACAGCACAGCAGTGTTCATCATTAAGCAGATTGTCTCTCAGCTGCATTACTCTCTACCTGTTAATTCCTACTGTACTGACAAGCTAATAAAGCTAATCTACTCTCTACAGTGATGAAACAGCCTAATCTAGTCATTTAGTCTGACCATATCTATCTTCTAGCTGGACACTTCCTGGACAGTTCCAGTACAATGCCATGCAGCTCTTGTGACATTCATCTCTGAACACACACACACTTGTGGACGGACACAATGAAAGACCCACCCACCCACACACACACACACACTGACAGTTTTAACACGGCTGCAGGGGTCCATGTCTGTATGTGTCAAAGCCCCCAACCTCCAGCTCTGTGTGCCTCCTTAACCCCTCCCCCCCCACCCCCCCACACACACACACACACATGCATTAGTCCCTCACATTAGTCCCTCCCCCTCTTTACCCCTGGGGGATCTGATTGTCCAGTGATTTACATGCAGGCAGTGAGTGGGGCGACCTACCAGGTCCTCGTTGTTCAGGGTCGATCTAGTCACCAGGGCGAACGAGATGCCTGCCTTTCGAGCAGCGAGAGTCTGGGAAAGAGAGAGAGAAAGAGAGAGACAGAGAGAGGGGGAGTAAATAGAGAGAGAGAGAGAGAGAGAGAGAGAGGGAGTAGATAGAGAGAAAGAGAGAGAGAGAGGGGGGAGTAGACAGAGAGAGAGAGAGAGATTGAGGAGGGGGGTGGGAGTAGACAGAGAGATAGAGAGAGAGGAGGAGTAGACAGAGAGGGAGAAAGAGAGAGAGGGAGAGAGGGAGAGTAAGAGAAGGACAAGGAGAGAATAAATAGATGCAACTAAGAACCATGACACAATATTAATAATCAAACAAAGTGGTTTTCTAGCACTGCAATAGGAATGTCACTGTCCTTCAGAAGCAGGGCCATGGGGGGGTCAAATACTTTCTAATGCTGTACTTGACTATCGTATCATTGTGGTGTCTGCCATAGAAATAACTGTCTATTCCTCACTTTCAGACGGTCTCTATAGTTGTAGAGCCAGAATCAGGATGCATTCCCAAGGATGCCATATTTCCTGTGTAATGTACAGTATTTTGACCCGAGCACTATGGGCGCTGCTCAAAGTAGTGCACTCTATAGGAAATAGGGTGCCATTTGGAGTCAGCACAGAGAGATTAGCCCTGTCTCTATCGAATCAGTTCAACTTTACTGCAGCAAAGAGATCAAACTCATCTTCAACTGCTAAATTAGTTTTGTTTCTGTGCATGTCTGACATGGATTCATAACTTTGTAAGATAAACAAAATGACAGAGACAGACACAGAGAGAGAGAGAGCAGGCGGGCGAGAGAGCGAGGTAGGGAGAGCGAGAGAGAGAGAGAGAGAGAGAGAGAGAGAGAGAGGGGAGAACCAGCACTCTCTCAGTTTGTCTGATCTGGGGCTTCTCTGTTTGTTGATTGGTTAATCTAGTTTGTTTAATCAGCCTGTGCACAGCCAGCCTTATCTATGCTCTCTCTGGCCTCTGGCTATCCTTTGGGGACACTGACGACACAGGAGAAAAAGACTACGGTGTCACAAACTAATCTTTGTCTTGTTCGCGGCCATAACAGCCAGACCAACTGAGAAGATAAGAGATGGAGCAACAAAATAATAGTCTTCATGTCCCGGCCACAACCGCCACAGACCCTCACGAAGGTAGACCTGGGTTCAAATGCTATTTGAAATCTTTCAAATATTTTGACCGTTTTCTTTAGTCTTTCTGGAGAGCAAGCTGGTCGGGGAATGGGGTTAGGAATTGTTGGACTATTCTATCGGTCCATTAAACCATGCAAGCTCAGTCAAGCACAGATCAACTATTTACAAATTATAACACAGGTCTGTCTGTCCGATTCAGACATCTCAGGATGTCTACTACAAAGAATGTACCTCTAGCGAGCTTCTTGTTCATTATCAAGGCCGTAACAATAAGTGAAGACCTTACCCAGATATATTTTGTATAATGTTATCATTTTGTAAAGGGCTTTGACTTACCATAGCCTGATGGTTTCCACAGACGCAATGAAAAGAAAAAGCAAGAGATGCAATTAGAAGCTGTCTGTCTGGCAGGCAGACATGGGCATTATCTCAAATGACACCCTATTCCCCATAAAGTGCACTACTTTGACCAGACTCTATAAGGATCTGGCCTATTGTCTATATAGTGCATTACTTTTGACCAAGTCCCACAGGGCTCTGGTCAAAAGTAGTGCACTCTTTAGGTAATAGGGTGCCAGGGCTGATATAAGTGCACTATAAAGGGAAAAGGATGCCATTTTAAATGAAGCCCTGATGTCACACAGAGAATAGCCACAGCATGGTTGAACTGAGAGATTCATTTAGAGTTCTACAGTCTATAGAATCATATTCTTTACATGCATTAAACCTTACAGAATTGCACTCATGCTTGGTATTTGTAGTGTTGGTCTCGGTACATGTATAGGTCCAGGTGATTTGTTTCCTGACCACATGACCTGACCAGGAACAAAACTACAGCTAGGTATCACCGCTAGCGCCCAGAGTCTTTCCTGGTCATGTCTTATGGTCTGGGAAGAACTCCTGGCCCCATCTCTGTAGGATTAAGCATTTCATCATAATATTTCCGCTGTCACTTCTGCACGTTAGTTAGTCTGGTAGACACACCAACAGACGAACACCAAACAGGACAAACAGGTACACGCAGGTACAGGTACGTTTACAGTGACGCCAGTTGGACTTTACACCACTGACTCATACACAGTACACTAACTAACTAACATGTACATTACATGGTAACATTAATATCCACTAAATAGTGTGGAGAGTGTGGAGAGGAGATAGATAGATAAATAGATAAAGTTACATATATATCATTATACTAGGGCATTAGTAGGCAACCCTGGTCCTGGAGTGCCACAGGCGCTTCATGCTTTTGATTTAACCAACCTGCAAGACCAGGTGTGTAATGGTTTTAGGCCATCACTGAACTGATCAATTAGCTTAGTTGGTCAGGTGAGGTACCTAGTTGGAACAGAATCCTGCAGTACCTGTGGCACTCCAGGAACAGGGCTGCCGACCCCTGTGCTAGAGAAGAGCCTGGTGCCACATCTGCATGTGCTCTAGCCAACTCCCATGAAGTCTGTCGTCATGGCCACCATACACACAGTATACAGTATGTTATGTTGGCTAGAGCACATACAGGTCTGGACCAAATTGATATTAGAGGAATATAGGAAAATGCAGACATGGACAGCTGACAATATTGACTCAGTCTTTACCATCATCTAGCCCGGGGGAGGCCAATCCTTCTCCTGGAGAGCTACTGCAAGTGCAGGCTTTTGCTCCAGCCCTGCTCAAGCTAACACACCTCATTCAGCTAATCAAAGATGCAGATGAGGCAGCTGATTAGTGGAGTCAGGTGTGTTGGAGCAGAGCAGGAGTAAAAAACAGTGGGCAAAGTTGACTGATAGGATGCCATCCTTACAACCAGTTTACCAGTTTACAGTTGATCTTGTTTTATTGAAACAATTTCAAACGATTTATTCCACTGGAAAATATGTACTTGTTGTAATATGGTTGTAATTACGTCACGCTGATTGAAATGATGTCATTACATCCAGTTTATAACCTTTCAACGAGTTTTGCCCACTGGGTAACCCAACCTAACCTCTTGATGTAAATGTGTCTTTATAGGTAGAATAAACGTGCCGACAACATTTCCCCCTTTCCTACAAGGTCGTGCCCTGCACACATTTTCGTCTGGAGGTTGGGTTGGGGAAGCCTGCATGCCCAGTAGGTCTCCAGCCAGCGGGCTGTCCGGCCCAGGTCTAGCCGTGTCTACAGCCCAGCTATGGTAAAGATCCATGGGGCATCCATGACCATGGTGTTGTGTTGGTTCAGCCATGTTTGGGGCAGCCATGGGTTCTGTAAGCAGGGGGATGTCACCTCTACATGAACCCAGAGTGTTGATGTAAGTGTAAGTGGTCAACATGCACCACTATTCTGCTCGGGTTGCTGCAGGCATTATCAAGTAACAATACAATCTGAGTAAGGCATTACTAGTACATATTAAAACCCTGAGTTCGGATGTTACTGAGTGTGGAGATATTTATGGTTAGCGAAGAAGTCATTTTAAATATGTATTTAAATGTAAATATGTTTTGCATCCCACTGTGATTGGTGGGGATCCCTCCTGTCCCAGCCAATCAGATCGCTGTTGCTGCCCTGAAGCAATCCCACAGCCAATGGCGGTCATCGACAGAGGTGAGACATGACAGGGGGGACCAATTAGAACAGTGATTACAGACTTCATCCGTGGGGTGGGGGTGGGGGTGTGGGGTAAAAGGTTCTTCTTACAGTGTTGCTTTTACAATGATTTAAAAGCCTCAGAACAGTTAAATCAGAAGTCAATGAAGTCCTCAGATAGATATATTTTTGGGTTGAGTTGTCAACATTTCAAATAATATTACTTAATTGTCTTGTTCGTTCAACTCCTGTTAAAATGTCAAAGTTTGGGCTTGGAGGGTTCGCCTGAAATCTGACAACTCACTGAAAAATATTCCCCATAGCTGTTATGGGTCTGTGTAAGGAATGGCAAATATCAAATATCCACTCAAAAACCCAGAAACAACAACGACAACCTCATACTCACCAAGACATTGTTGGTTATTAATTTTCATGAGAAATATGGACAAATACAGCATCAACTCATGTTCTTCACTGTGTTATAAACAGCTATCAGAAACTATATACGCCTTAAATTAACATCAAGCTAATATATTATCATTTCTACCAGATGTACTTTTTCACCAGGAATGAAATTGAAATATTGTACATGGATACTAAGAGCTCAGAGTGTGTGTTTCATAATTCCCTTGATGGTTGTTATGATCTATGTTAAAGGTTATATTGTACGTATAATATCTCAACAGGGTGGTAAGAAGTCGAACCTGATATGGAAGACAATATATGATGAATCATGAAAACAGACACTGAAGCACAAGAAAGACTTCACCAACAGTTGAACCCATCACTACTACTCATACGACTACTACTGCTACTACTACAACAACTACTACTACTACTATTACTACTACTACACTGCTACAACTACTGCTACTACTACTACTGTACTGCTAACACTACTACACTGCTGCTACTACTACTACACTGCTACTACTACTATTACTACACTGATGCTACTACTACTACTACTACTACTTCTACACTGGTACTAATAATACTAATACTACAAGTAACAATACCACTACAACAACTACTACTACTACACTGCTGCTACTACTACTATTACTACTACTACTACTACACTGGTACTAATAATACCAATACTACTAGTACTAATACCACTACAACAAGTACTACTACACTGCTACTACTACTACTACTACTATTACCACTGCTACTGCTACTACTACAACTACGACTACTACTACTACTACTACTACTACTACTACTACTACTACTACTACTGCTACTACTACTGCTACACTGCTACTACTACTACTAATGCTACTACTATTACTACTACTACGACACTACTGCTACTACTACTACTACTACACTACTACTACTACTACTACACTGGTACTAATAATACTAATACTACTAGTACTAGTACCACTACAACAACCGCTACTACACTGCTACTAATACTACTACTACTACACTACTACTACCACTACTACTACTACTACTACTACTACTGCTACAACTACTAATACTACTACTACTACTACACTACACTACACTGCTACTACTACTACTACTACTACTACTACTACTACTACTGCTGCTGCTGCTGCTACTAATATACTGCTACTACTGCTGTGTCTACTAGTACTACTACTACTACTACTGATACTACTACTACACTGCTACTAGTACTACTACTACTGCTAATACAACTACCACTACCACTATTACTACTACTGCTACTAATACACTGCTACTACTGCTACTACTGCTGATACTACTACTACTCCTGCTACTACTACTACTACTACTGCTGCTGCTATTACAACTACCACTACTACTACTACTGCTACTACTACTATTACTACTACTAATACTACTACTACTGCTGCTGCTGCTGCTACTACTACTACTACTACTACTACTGCTGCTATTACAACTACCACCACCACTACTACTGCTACTACTACTACTACTACTACTACTGCTGCTGCTGCTGCTACTACTACTGCAACAACATCTAGTACTACAACTACTATTTACTGCCTTACTACACAAGTATTACTACCTACTAACTGAACTAACAGAGAAACCATACTACCAGGGTTGGGATCCATTACATTTCAATTCATTTAATTTAGGTGATTCACTGATATTCAAAACTAGAAAAATCCTTATTGAACACAAATAGGGAGTGAATTGGAAAGGAATTGGCGCCAACCCTATCCCAGCATGGTAGACTGCACTAACACAATGTGTCCCCCAATGTGTCCCCCAAATGGCACCCTATTCCCTTTACGATGCACTACTTTAGTTCACTATAAAGGGAAAAGGGTGCAATTTGGGATGAAGCCATTAGTAAGACTGTAGACTACTCTACCACATAATTAATATTCCATAAATTGCAATAAAGTATGGGCCTCAGTTGTCTGGGCCTCACAATATGTTCACACAAAGCAAACCGTACAGTCCCATCAATATGATCAATAACACTGCTCTCTCTTTCTCCACTAACTAACTGTATGATGACTTACAACAGGCTAGCAGTTAGATTTCACATCCAATCCGTTCCAAATAGCACCCTACTCCTTTTCTAGTGCACAACTTTTGACCAGGATCCACAGGGGACCCGTCAAAAATAGTGCACTATGTAGGGCATAGTATGCCCTTAGGGACACACTCATACTCATACAACACAGCAGACTCCAATGGCAGGCAGGGGAACAACAACACAACCCCAGCTTGTCTGGCTGGTGCTGTCGTTTCTGTAATGTAGAAACAGTCAGACAGACCCACCAACCTGCCATAATATAACTCACACAGAACCTTGTTGAGGCAGATAACTCACCAGGTCTCGGACAATAGGTAAGGTCCTCTTGCGGCGTAAATCTGGCATGCTGTCAATGCCATAAAGAATGCAGCCAGCTCTGTTGGAAGCAGACAGGTTTAAGGCCTATTAATATCATAATAATGCCGTGTAGAGGGGGCATTACCAGGCTAAACAGGGGAATGGTGATTTACAAGGGCTGGCTAACACACAAGTCATACCTCAGGCTCCTTTCTCTCCCTATAGGTTTCCCTGCTACCCTGCCTGACCAGAGGGCCCAGGCTAGGGATATTCTGGCCAGGGATATCCATGTCACTCTTTCTCTAGCTGTCTGTCTGTATGTCTCTCTCTCTCTCTCTCTCTCTCGGAGTGCATGCTGGGAGTGAGTCGTCAAGCAGGAGTGATTGTGAGAACGAATGGAATTTCTTTTCACTCTATTGGGTTTTGGTATGTACATATATATATATTGATTAGTTTAGTTGTTTTAAGGGTATATTGTTTAACTATCACTAAGCACGTATAGGGGTGGTGGGATCTTTGAGGTTGGTTTTTCGCGAGGGCACAACCAGCGGGTGGGGCTGGTTGCAATGGCCACTCGCGGAAATGTAGAGTTTGAAAAACTTAGTCGGAGGCATGGAGTAAAAATTCCTGCTGCGGCTGGGTGTTCAGTGGAAGAATGTAGCTTGGCTGTGGGTGCTATCATTGGGTATGATAGCATTAAATCAGCCTCAAGGATGAATAGCGCTGTAGTGATATTCTTAGATTCAATTGAAAAGGTGAATAAGATAGTTGAGAGGGGTGTTGTGTTGCGGGAGACACAGACGCCGGTATTTCCGCTTATGAATCCTGCGAAGAAAGTTATGCTTTCTAACGTGCCACCATTTGTTAGAGATGAAGTGTTAGAGCGAGAGTTATCTCGCCATGGTCAAATCGTATCTACAATAAAGAAGGTTCTTTTTGGATGCAAATCTCCGTTGTTGAAACATGTCGTGTCTCATAGGAGACAAGTGCATATGATTTTAAAAAAGGAAGGAGATGAACTGAATTTAGCGTTTAGTTTTAAGATTGATGGATTTGATTATGTCTTTTATGCATCTACTGAATCAATGAAATGTTTTGGATGTGGAAGAGAGGGGCATTTGGTGCGTAATTGTCCCGAGAATGAACGCGCTGAGCCTGGTAGTAGCTTTAGTGCGGGTGCAACTAACGTACCACAGCGAAGGGATGAAAATACTACAGGTGTAGGGGAAGAGAGAAGGTGGGCAGATGTGGTTGGAAAAGTAGGAGAGGAAGGCATTGTGGATACGGGGGCAATTGTGGTAGATCAGAACAAAGAGGGAGGGGAAACACTAGGTGAGATTGCGACTGCCGTCGCTGAGGTGGTGCTGGAAAATGAAATTGGAGGTCAAGAGGAGATTGAAATAACGGAAAAAGAAGCGGATGTTTTCAAAATACCGAGGAGTAAAAGGAAGAATTTAAGGGGTGGTGAAGGGTCTAATTCTAAGAGAAAGGTAGAGATGGATAAATCAGGTGAAGATGAACAGGTTGTAGAGATGGGGTTTTCTTCTGGGGAGGATAGCGAGAGTGAGTCATCTGACGCGTCACAACAATATAGTGAGATAGATGGGGTGGAAGGGAGGTATGGGATCGAGAAGATACGTCAATTTCTGAAGTTGACAAAAGGGAAGAAATATATGCAGGATTACAATGTAACTGATTTTTTCCCTGAACGTGAATTGTTTATTGAATCAGCAAAGTTTCTGATGTCAAAAATTACAGGGGGAGGTTTGAAAAGCCCTGAAATTGCTAGACTCAAGAAAGTGGTCACGAGAGTAATAAGTGATGCAAATTCTAAAGAAAATGAAAGAGTTCAGTTGCAGTTTTAACTCTGTAAAGAGATGTGGTGGCTGTATCTTCCTCTGTATTTTTTTCTTATCCATGAGCAGTTTTAAGATCTCTTCTTTAAACGTAAATGGGGCAAGAGATGTTAAAAAAAGAGCCATGGTGTATGAGTTAATGAGGGGAAAGGGAAGTGACATAATTTTTCTACAAGAAACGCATAGTAATTTGGAAAATGAAGTTATGTGGCAACAGGAGTGGGGGGGGACAGTGGTGTGTAGTCATAAAAACTCAAAAAGTGGGGGTGTGGTTATCTTGTTCTCAAAAGGGTTTTTGCCTTTGTCATATGAGGTTGAAGAGGTAGTTGAGGGGAGGTTATTAAAAGTTAGAGCAAGGTATGAAAACATCAATATGTGTCTGATAAATGTATATGCCCCAGTGGTGACAGTTGAGAGGGTATGTTTTTTAGAGACATTATCAAATACCATTGAGAAATGTAACAAAGAAGATTATTTGTTTATTGCTGGGGATTTTAACTGCACAGTTAGCGATTTAGATAGAAATCACCAAGAACCTCATATAGCCTCAAGGACGTTTTTAAAACGCCTTATTGTAACAAATGAACTGTGTGATATTTGGCGGAGTCAACATGAAGGAACAAGGCAGTACACCTGGGCGCATGTGAGAGAGAACATCATCTCTATGGCCAGGTTAGATAGGTTTTATGTTTTTGAGCATCAATCTCAGGTCTGTAAATCAAGTGTGATAACTCCAGTGGGATTTTCTGATCATTGTTTAATAACAGAGGTGGTGTTCATTAACGATGTAAAACCTAAAAGCGCATATTGGCATTTTAATATAACTTTATTGAGTGATGCTCACTTCAGGAATTGTTTCAGTTTTTTTTGGGAGAGGTGGAGGTCTCAAAAGACCAGTTTTGTATCCCTTCAACAATGGTGGGATATAGGGAAAATCCAGATTCAACAATTTTGTAATCAATACACGGAGAATGTCACCAAGGATATCACCAGATCAATGAAAGCCCTAGAGATTGAAATAGTGGAACTCATGACGTTGGTTGAGACCACAGGAGATCGAGGCCATACTCAGGCCCTCAAGAGGAGAAAAGCTGCATTGGCAGATCTGCTGGGTATCAGAGCACAGGGGGCATTGGTGAGAAGTAAATTTCAGGGCATATCTGAAATGGATGCCTCATACAAATTTTTCTTTGGTTTAGAGAAAAAGAATGGACAAAGAAAAATTATTCATTGTCTCAAATCAGCTGTTGGACAAGAGCTCACTAGCCCTAGTGAAATTAGAAAGAGGGCAGTAGAGTTCTATGCTGAGCTCTACAAGTGTGAGTACAAAGAGGACAAAACAGTGACACAGCAGTTCTTTGATGGGCTCCCAAAGGTGCCTGCAGAAGCTCAGGTTGAGCTTGAGCAACCATTGTCTTTGCAGGATTTATACACTGCATTAAATGGCATGGAAAATGGAAGGGCACCAGGCATTGATGGGCTTCCCGTTGACTTTTTTAAGTCTTTTTGGGCTATGTTGGGAGAGGATTGGTTAGAAGTAGCTAATGATAGTTTAACCGGAGGGTTACTACCAATAAGCTGCAGAAGGGCTGTCCTCACCCTACTGCCTAAAAAGGGTGACCTGAGGGAGGTGAAGAACTGGAGGCCGGTGGCTTTATTGTGTACTGATTATAAAATATTGTCAAAGGCTTTGTCCAACAGGCTGAAGGAGGTGATGGGGCAAATCATACATACGGATCAGTCCTACTGTGTTCCTGGCAGGCAGATAGGGGATAACATTTCTCTGATTCGTGATTTTTTGGACGTCTCTAAGGCTATTGGGTTGGATGCTGGTCTAATTTCAATTGATCAGGAAAAGGCATTTGACCGAGTTGAACATCAATATTTATGGCACACGTTTGAGGCGTTTGGGTTCAGCTCTGGTTTTATTGCCATGATAAAGGTGATATATGGTGACATTGAAAGTGTATTGAAAGTTAACGGTGGTTTGAGTGCTCCTTTTAAAGTGTGTAGAGGTATTAGGCAGGGATGTTCTATGTCTGGGATGTTATATGCTATTGCTATAGAGCCACTACTAAATAGCATTAGAAGTCGCATTGCAGGGGTGTGCCTTTCAGAGGATATTCCTCCTATTCGTCTTTCAGCCTATGCTGATGATGTAGTTGTGCTAGTGAAAAATCAAGCGGAGGTGGATAGTTTGAGTCTAATGGTTGATCGTTTTAGGGGAATATCCTCTGCAAAGGTAAATTGGGAAAAGAGTTGTGCTTTACAGATTGGAGAATGGTCTGGAGGGATCATGGCTTTGCCAGGGGGGCTGGAATGGTGTAAGGGAGGTTTTAAGTATCTTGGAGTGTATCTAGGAGATGAGGGGACTATGGAAAAAAATTGGAGTGGGGTGGTTGAAATGGTGGAAGGGAGGATGAGGAGATGGCGTTGGTTACTATCTCGTATGTCATATAGAGGGCGCACTATTATAGTTAACAATGTGATTGCCTCTGCACTGTGGCATCGGTTGTCAGTTTTAGAACCACCATCTGGCCTTCTGGCTAAGATACAGGCAATTATTGTGGATTTCTTTTGGGATAAATATCACTGGGTTCCACAAAGTGTTTTGTATTTGTCAAAAGAGGAGGGGGGACAAGGTCTTGTACATCTTGCTAGTAGGGCTGCTGCTTTCCGGTTTCAGTTCATTCAAAGGCTGCTTTATGGACCGGAAAATGTGGTGTGGAGAGGGGTGGCAGGTCTTATATTACAGAGGGTTGGAGGATTAGGTTTAAAGAAGGCTTTATTTCTGGTTGATAGTAGTCAGATTTCTAGGGAGGGAGTACCTCCGTTTTATAGAGGCCTTCTCAGAGTGTGGAGCATAATGAAGGTGTCCAGAAGAACTTCAGCGGAGTCAGTGCATTGGCTGTTGGAGGAACCTCTGGTGTATGGGGCGAGACTGGACTGTACAACTGCAGCTGTTCCACATTTCTCCAAGATTCTGGTGAAGGGGAAAATCATCACCTTAAGACAGTTAATGGCCATGGCTGGGCCCGCCTTAATGGATGGAAGAAGGGTGGCAGAACATTTGGGGATGAGGTCGGAAAGGATTGTCGGACAAATGCTGGGGAGCTGTAGGAAGGCTCTGTCAGCGGAAGAATGGGATATGCTTAGTAGCCACAAGAAGAAGGTGCAAGATGAAGACGTCTCATTTCCAAAACTAGGGATTACACCAAATATCCCAGAGTCAGAAAGAAAGGCGTTATTGCTGGATTTGAGAGGGTTGGAGGAGGTGGGTTTGGATGAGGTGAATGGGAAGGAATTGTATAGGGGGTGTGTCAAGGTGTTGAATAAAGATAAATTGAAAAATAGAAAAGATACTCCATGGAGGGTAAAATTGGGCATTGATGACAAGGTAAAGCCAGCATGGAGAGCACTGTACAAACCACCGTTACAAAAGGGTACTGGTGATATGCAATGGAGGGTTTTACATGGCATCATTGCAGTTAATGCTTTTGTATCTGTTATTAACTCAGATGTTAGAGATGGATGTCCTTTTTGTAATATAAGAGAAACCATTTTTCACTGTTTTATGGAGTGTGAGAGGATAAAACCGCTATTGGAAATGTTGGAATCTTTGTTTAAAGCTGTAGGGGAGTTTTTCAATAACACTGTTTTTATTTTGGGGTTTCAATATAGTAAACAACAGAAAAGAAAATGTCAAATGTTAAATTTTATTTTGGGACAAGCTAAGATGTCAATTTTTCTGAGTAGGAAACATAAGATAGAAACGGGATATGGGCAGGATGTAAGATGTGTTTTTAAAGGTTTAGTGAAAGCAAGAATAAAAGTAGATTTTGAGTTCTTTTCAGCTGTAAAAGATCTCCTATTATTTGAGGAGAAGTGGGCCTACGAAAGAGCGCTTTGTTTTGTAGAGGAGGGGAAATTATTTTTTGCTGCTGAAATAAGTTGAATGTATATGTTATGTATTTATTTTTGTTTAGGAATTACATTTTGTTATTTCATTTCTGAAAAGGCAGTGTGTCATTATTTATGTTAACACTTGAGTAAAAAATAAAGGTTTTATAAAAACTCAAAAAAACTCTCTCTCTCTCTCTCTCTCTCTCTCTCTCTCTCTCTCCGTCTGTCCGTCTGTCCGTCTGTCCGTCCGTCCGTCCGTCCGTCTGTCTGTCTGTCTGTCTGTCTGTCTGTCTCTCTCTCTTGGTGGACTGGTAAGGTAGTGTAGCAGACAGCTTCAGCAGGTGAGAGGAGACACTTGTCAAAACTGACAGGACACTACTGTGAGCTGGCGAGAGCAGCTTTAAATAGCAATGACCATGTGTGTGTGTGTGTGTGTGTGTGTGTGTGTGTGTGTGTGTGTGTGTAATATGTTAATGTAGGAGTCACTGTTTCTGTGCTGAAACAGACTTGTTAATGTTTGTCTGTCTGTGTGCGTGTGTGCATTCATGTGTATGGTGCAACTAACTCTCACAGTGTCACGTCAGAATTAGACGTTCATCCATGTTTCTGAGAGGCTGGGTGGAGAGAGACTGGGGGAGAGAGGCTGGGGTAGAGAGACTGGGTAGAGACACTGGGTGGAGAGACTGGAGGAGAAGGGCTGGGGAGAGAAGCTGGGTGGAAAGAGACTGGTTAGAGACACTGGGTAGAGAGACTGGAGGAGAAGGGCTGGGGAGAGAGACTGGATGAGAGAGGCTTGGGAAGAGACTGGGGAGAGAGACGATGTGAACAAAGTCTGGAGCAGAGAGGCTGGCTGGAAGGAGACTGGAGGAGACCGACTGGGGGAGAGAGGTTGGGGAGATAAACTGGGGCGAGAGATTAGGGAAAGAGCCTGGGAGAGAGAGACGGTGTGGACAAAGACTGGAGCAGAGGGGCTGGCTGGAAAGAGACTGGAGGAGACCGACTGGGAGGTTGGGGTAGAGAGGTTTGGATAGAGAAACTGGGGGGAGAGACTGGGGGTGAAAGGCTGGAGGAGAGAGGCTAGGTGTAGAGCGACTGTGGGAGAGAGACTGGGGGAGAGAGACTGGGGGAGAGAGACTGGGGGAGAGACTGGGGGTGAGAGACTAGGGGGAGACTGGGGGGGTGAGACTGGGGGAGAGACTGGGGAAGAAAGGCTGGAGGAGAGAGGCTGGGTGTAGAGCGACTGTGGGAGAGAGGCTGGGGGAGAGAGACTGGGGGAGAGAAACTGGGGGAGAGGCTGGGGGAAAGAAAGAGAAGCTGGGCCATGTCAGAGTCAGGACTGGGCTGTGGGAGAGAGGCTGGGTGGAGAGAAAGGGGGACTAGGGAAGACTCTAAAAAGAGCTCATACTAGAGTGTGTTGTAGATTCTGTGACAGGCTTAACAATAGTTTTCTCCTGACAATAAATATCTAGAGCATCCGTCTTGATTTTGGGACACAGACAATGACTTCCTGGTAAGTAAACACTGTATAACTGCTATAAGTTGCTAGTGCCTCTCTAGTTAAGTATAGGCTAAGTGGAGTGAAGTTTGGACTGGCTGTCTTTGGGTGGGGATGGAAGGCCTGAGGGTTCAGGACCAAATTACAGCTCTCTCCCACAAAGCTCAGATGTGTTAATCAGCTGCCCACAGAGACATTAAACAGTCTGCTTCAGCACAGAAACAATGACTCATACATCAACACACACACATAGAGAGACAGAAACACACACACACACACACAGTCAAGCGAGCAAGCACGCAGCACAAACAAACAAACACACAGACACGCAGTACATCAATACACATACTATGTGTGTAGTATGTCAGCCAATGATGGAATGAGTGAGAGAGAGAGACAGAGAGAGAGAGAGAGAGAGAGAGAGAGAGGAAGAGAGAGA
>NC_143027.1:79007500-79060000 GCF_057628025.1 Oncorhynchus mykiss | reverse complement strand
TAAGTGTTTATGTCTATAAATACATACAATATTATACATGTGTACAGTCCCATAACTAGATACAATACTGTGGTTCTGTCTCTAAATACATACAGTATTATATATGTGTAAAGTCCCATAACTAGATACAATACTGTGGTTCTGTCTCTAAATACATACAGTATTATATATGTGTAAAGTCCCATAACTAGATACAATACTGTGGTTCTGTCTCTAAATACATACAGTATTATACATGTGTACAGTCCCATAACTAGATACAATACTGTGGTTCTGTCTCTAAATACATACAGTATTATAAATGTGTACAGTCCCATAACTAGATACAATACTATGTTGTTCAGTTTGGTCTCTAGCATGAGTTCAGTTCCTAACAGAATAGACAGAGTACTAGATATAGTACTACATGTAGCACTATAAGAACCAGTACTATAGATGTTGTTCAGTTCAGTCTCTAACATGAGTTCAGTTCCTACCAGAATAGATAGAGTACTAGATATAGTACTACATGTAGCACTATATGATCCAGTACTATAGATGTGGTTCAGTTCAGTCTCTAACATGAGTTCAGTTAAGTCTCTAACACGAGTTCAGTTCCTAACAGAATAGATAGAGTACTAGATATAGTACTACATGTAGCACAATAAGAACCAGTACTATAGATGTGGTTCAGTTCAGTCTCTTACTACAGGACATAGATACAGCCATATCTGGTGGTGGTCCTGTTGCTCAGTTACTAGAGCTTTGTGATTTATGTCTATAAATGAAAAGCGCTCTACAAATGCAATTTATTATTATTATTATCATTATTATTATTATCATTAGCATCAACGCCAAAGTCGGAGGTTTAATTCCTGCAGGGGTCACATACGCATAATAAAAATACATGCACTCACTGGAATGGAAATCCCTTTGGATAAAACATCTGCTAAATTAAAGTGGTATATAGGGATAAACATATTTCAGTGCTAGAGATGTTTCAGTACAATATTTTTTACTTCAGTTTTTCCCAACAAATTTATACAGACAGAGACAGTCAGTTTGTGCCGGAGGGATAGTAACTGTGAATAGACACACTGTAACACATGGAAATAATCCACTTTCTGCCCGATACAATGTACAATAGAAATACCTATGTACAATATACTGAATTAGCTGGAGTCACACCAATGTACAATGTACTGAAATAACTAGAGTCATACCAATATACCATGTACTATATGGAGAAATGACAATACAATACACGAATACATGGACTGATACTGTAAGTTATTTAGCAGATGTGAACTCTGACATTCTGTTAGACATAGTTTTGATGATAGTGTTTTTAATAATGCAGTGCACTGCATATTTAACTGACAGAAAATTATTGGCGGTGGACAGCAGTACTCTAACCCAATGATAACTTTTATGTCTCTCCATAACCCTAAAGTAAACTACAAACTTCATTTAAATAAACAGGGCTACACCGGAGAGTGTCCTAGGTGTTGAACCGTTGATGATAATGTTGTAGTCTTAAAGAGATAGCGCTACACAGTACAGGGCAGTGTAAGGACTTCACTATTGTTCTGCCACTGATAAGTGTCAGCATAATCAAGATCAAATACTGCCACGCATAAAAAACAACACTCGGTGATATACTAGGGCTAAGTCCTACAGCAACATTGACAGAGAGGTAGTGATACATTGTTGCATCCCATTGCCACCCTATTTCCTATATAGTGCACTGCTTTTGGTCAGGGCCCATAGGTGCCAATTGGGATGCAGTCACTGTGTGAACTAGCATTGTTTACAGAAGGCAGGTCAGCGCTAGCTGCCACTGAGAGACCTCTGTCATCACTGTACAAGGAAACCCCAGACTCTGAACACACTAGCAAACTATAGATCAGGAAAGAGTTCAAACATAACAATGGAAATGCCATGGAAACGCCACACAAATCTCCTCATTGCCGCCCATCAAAGTTAGCCTATACATTTAAGCTATTGTTTAGTTAAGTGTATTTAGCACTATTGTGGTAAAAATGAGCATACAATGTTTGTATGTGTGTCAACCCCATTACATGTTAATGTCATTGTCACCAATCAACTAAATTACATATAAAAATGACTGCAAATACCACCACCAATTTCTATATGGCTAGCTTATCGAAACGGGAGTCGGCATTTAGCATATTGTTTTTCTAAACCTGAAAGGACAACTTCGAAATATTATGCGGCATGCAAATCAGATTGTATTAACCAAATTGTGGGCCTGTTAGAACACATAAATCATTACAAATTTGACTAATATCCACTTTGTTAAATCATCTTTTTTGAATGGGTGCCAATGACAGCATCCTTGTTCTATCCGCCATGGTCTGCCTTCCATTGATCTCTTCAGCACATGTAAAGAATACATTTTCAAACAACCTGCTAGCCCCAACACTGGCCTCAATGTACCTCTTTAGCCATGTTAAGATCAGTGAAGCTACTATGATAGGTACAGCTACTGTAACATAGGAAAAACGAATGCAGATCTGCCAAGTATACAGGTACAGCTAAGATATAGTAGGTGCAGAAAATCTAGATACAGCTCAAATACAATTGGTCTAGCAGCAAATCTGGAAACATAGCACAGCTAGCATAGGTACAGCTAAGATGCAGGAAATCTAGGTGCCACTCAAAGCTAAGGCAAATCTGGGTAAGTTCTAGCAAGGTCCAGCTGTGCCACTGAGACACAGAATACAAAGACGTTTTAAAAGGTTATAAAAAATACCCACTTAAATCACTGGAAAGGAAATAAAACATAATCGATTTCAAAGAGGAAAGCTGGTTATGTTGTCAGCAACCTCATTGAGATAACAGTAAATCCAGCTAGTCAGATGCAGAGGAACACTTATGGTCACACAGGGCATTGATCCGAAGTCAGTGAAGCAACTAGCCTGCTGCAAGCTAACAGTTTAACTAGGAGGCAAGCTGCAAGCTAACCATCACCAAGCACGACCCCTCCAAACACCTCTAATTGTACACAGTTTGCAGCAGGCATAAAGGTGCAGTGAAATGCTTGCATACTAGCCTCAACATTGCAGTACAATGTCAATAACAATCAAAAGTCACACAAAAATAGTGACTTAAGTAATTAGAGGAAAGTAGCATGCATAGTAATAAAACATATATGTATACAATAGGATAAACAGTATAAATTATGAATATGCTAAGTATGACTGTATTACAAATATAAAGTGGATAGTGTCTTGGTCGCACAGTTGAATAAATAGACTATAATACAACAGAGCATGGTCACAGAGGGCATTGATCCAAAGTCAGTGAAGCAGCTAGCCTGCTGCGAGCTAACAGTTTAACTAGGAGGCCTGCAAGCTAACCATCAACAAGCACTGACCCTCCCCTGCAAGCTAACAATAAATCAAATCAAATCAAATTTAAAGCTAACGATTCCAAAACTACTACCTTATAGACCCAAGTGTAAGGGGATAAAGAATATGTACATAAAGATATATGAATGAGTGATGGTACAGAGCGGCATAAGCAAGATACAGTGGATGGTATTGAGTGCAGTATATTCATATGAGATGAGTATGTATACAAAGTGGCATAGTTAAAGTGGCTAGTGAATCATGTATTACATAAAGATGCAGTAGATGATATAGAGTACAGTATATACATATACATATGAGATGAATAATGTAGGGTATGTAAACATTATATTAAGTAGCATTGTTTAAAGTGGCTAGTGATATATTTTACATCATTTCCCATCAATTGCCATTATTAAAGTGGCTGGAGTTGAGTCAGTGTGTTGGCAGCAGCCACTCAATGTTAGTGGTGGCTGTTTAACAGTCTGATGGCCTTGAGATAGAAGCTGTTTTTCAGTCTCTCGGTCCCAGCTTTGATGCACCTGTACTGACCTCGCCTTCTGGATGATAACGGGGTGAACAGGCAGTGGCTCGGGTGGTTGTTGTCCTTGATGATCTTTATGGCCTTCCTGTGACATCGGGTGGTGTAGGTGTCCTGGAGGGCAGGTAGTTTGCCCCCGGTGATTTGTTGTGCAGACCTCACTACCCTCTGGAGAGCCTTACGGTTGTGGGAGGAGCAGTTGCCGTACCAGGCGGTGATACAGCCCGACAGGATGCTCTCGATTGTGCATCTGTAGAAGTTTGTGAGTGCTTTTGGTGACAAGCCAAATTTCTTCAGCCTCCTGAGGTTGAAGAGGCGCTGCTGCGCCTTCTTCACGATGCTGTCTGTGTGGGTGGACCAATTCAGTTTGTCTGTGATGTGTACGCCGAGGAACTTAAAACTTACTACCCTCTCCACTACTGTTCCATCGATGTGGATAGGGGGGTGTTCCCTCTGCTGTTTCCTGAAGTCCACAATCATCTCCTTAGTTTTGTTGACGTTGAGTGTGAGGTTATTTTCCTGACACCACACTCCGAGGGCCCTCACCTCCTCCCTGTAGGCCGTCTCGTAGTTGTTGGTAATCAAGCCTACCACTGTTGTGTCGTCCGCAAACTTGATGATTGAGTTGGAGGCGTGCGTGGCCACGCAGTCGTGGGTGAACAGGGAGTACAGGAGAGGGCTCAGAACGCACCCTTGTGGGGCCCCAGTGTTGAGGATCAGCGGGGTGGAAATGTTGTTGCCTACCCTCACCACCTGGGGGCGGCCCGTCAGGAAGTCCAGTACCCAGTTGCACAGGGCGGGGTTGAGACCCATGGTCTCGAGCTTGATGACGAGCTTGGAGGGCACTATGGTGTTAAATGCCGAGCTGTAGTCGATGAACAGCATTCTCACATAGGTATTCCTCTTGTCCAGATGGGTTAGGGCAGTGTGCAGTGTGGTTGAGATTGCATCGTCTGTGGACCTATTTGGGCGGTAAGCAAATTGGAGTGGGTCTAGGGTGTCAGGTAGGGTGGAGGTGATATGGTCCTTGACTAGTCTCTCAAAGCACTTCATGATGACGGAAGTGAGTGGTAGTCGTTTAGCTTAGTTACCTTAGCTTTCTTGGGAACAGGAACAATGGTGGCCCTCTTGAAGCATGTGGGAACAACAGACTGGGATAGGGATTGATTGAATATGTCCGTAAACACACCAGCCAGCTGGTCTGCGCATGCTCTGAGGGCGCGGCTGGGGTTGCCGTCTGGGCCTGCAGCCTTGCGAGGGTTGACACGTTTAAATGTTTTCCTCACGTCGGCTGCAGTGAAGGAGAGTCCGCATGTTTTAGTTGCGGGCCGTGTCAGTGGCACTGTATTGTCCTCAAAGCGGGCAAAAAAGTTATTTAGTCTGCCTGGGAGCAAGACATCCTGGTCCGTAACGGGGCTGGTTTTCTTTTTGTAATCCGTGATTGACTGTAGACCCTGCCACATACCTCTTGTGCCTGAGCCGTTGAATTGAGATTCTACTTTGTCTCTATACTGATGCTTAGCTTGTTTGATTGCCTTGCGGAGGGAATAGTTACACTGTTTGTATTCGGTCATGTTTCCGGTCACCTTGCCCTGATTAAAAGCAGTTGTTCGGGCTTTCAGTTTCACACGAATGCTGACATCAATCCACGGTTTCTGGTTTGGGAATGTTTTAATCGTTGCTATGGGAACGACATCTTCAACGCACGTATCCCAGTCCACGTGATGGAAGCAGTCTTGGAGTGTGGAATCAGATTGGTCGGACCAGCGTTGAACAGACCTCAGCATGGGAGCTTCTTGTTTTAGTTTCTGTCTGTAGGCAGGGATCAACAAAATGGAGTCGTGGTCACCTTTTCCGAAAGGAGAGCGGGGCAGGGCCTTATATGCGTCGCGGAAGTTAGAATAGCAATGATCCAAGGTTTTTCCAGCCCTGGTTGCGCAATCGATATGCTGATAAAATTTAGGGAGTCTTGTTTTCAGATTAGCCTTGTTAAAATCCCCAGCTACAATGAATGCAGCCTCCGGATATATGGATTCCAGTTTGCAAAGAGTCAAATAAAGTTCGTTCAGAGCCATCGATGTGTCTGCTTGGGGGGGAATATATACGGCTGTGATTATAATCGAAGAGAATTCCCTTGGTAGATAATGCGGTCGACATTTGATTGTGAGGAATTCTAAATCAGGTGAACAGAAGGACTTGAGTTCCTGTATGTTGTTGTGGCCACACCATGTCACGTTAACCATGAAGCATACACCCCCGCCCCTCTTCTTACCAGAAAGATGTTTGTTTCTGTCTGCGCAATGCGTGGAGAAACCAGCTGGCTGCACCGACTCCGATAGCGTCTCTCCAGTGAGCCATGTTTCCGTGAAGCAAAGAACGTTACAGTCTCTGATGTCCCTCTGGAATGCTACCCTTGCTCGGATTTCATCAACCTTGTTGTCAAGAGACTGGACATTGGCGAGAAGAATGCTAGGGAGTGGTGCACAATGTGCCCGTCTCCGGAGTCTGACCAGAAGACCGCTCCGTTTCCCCCTTTTACGAAGTCGTTTTTTTGGGTCGCCGGCTGGGATCCATTCCGTTGTCCTGGGTGAAAGGCAGAATACAGGATCCGCTTCGCGAAAGTCATATTCTTGGTCGTACTGATGGTGAGTTGACGCTACTCTTATGTTCAGTAGTTCTTCTCGACTGTATGTAATGAAACCTAAGATGACCTGGGGTACCAATGTAAGAAATAACACGTAAAAAAACAAAAAACTGCATAGTTTCCTAGGAACGCGAAGCGAGGCGGCTATCTCTGTCGGCGCCGGTAGTGCCAATGCAGTATGACCAGCAGCTAGCCTTCTGCAGGCTAACAATACAGTATGACCAGCAGCTAGCCTTGATGCAGGCTAACTATACAGTATGACCAGCAGCTAGCCTTTTGCAGGCTAACAATACCGTATGACCAGCAACTAGCCTTGATGCAGGCTAACAATACAGTATGACCAGCAGCTAGCCTTCTGTAGGCTAACAATACAGTATGACCAGCAGATAGCATTGATGCAGGCTAACAATATAGTATAACTAGCAGCTAGCCTTCTGCAGGCAAACAATATAACCAGAAGATAGCTTTCCTGGTAACAATACATAATGACCAGCAGCTAGCCTTCTGTAGGCTAACAATACATAATGACCAGCAGCTAGCCTTCTGCAGGCTAACAATACATAATGGCCAGCAGCTAGCCATCTTCAGGCTAACAATATAACCAGAAGCTAGCCGTCTTCAGGCTAACAATATAACCAGAAGATAGCTTTCCTGGTAACAATACATAATGGCCAGCAGCTAGCCATCTTCAGGCTAACAGTATAACCAGAAGCTAGCCGGCTTCAGGCTAGTAATATAATCAGGTGCTGAAGCACTTCCCATTTGGAGCCTTATGTTTTGGCCAAATTCTCCATCCCACACCCGCACAATTCCAGTCATAGATTTAAAGGCATTGGATTGGTTTAAAAATTGGCTGGAGGGAGTCCATGATGGGAAGTGTGCAATTCAACACTTCGTAATAGTCTTCTGCAGGCTGGCAATATAACCAGGTAGGCCTACTGACCCTTCCTACCAAGGTCTGTGAGGCTGGGCCTCAATACCAACACACAAATGATTAGAAAAAGTAACAGCGAGAGGGGTGAGAGGGGGGAACGAGAATAATAGAGGAAGAGAGAGAAGGGAGCGAGGGAAGAGAAAGAGAGAGGAGGGAAGTGAGAGAGAGGAAGAGAAAATAAGAGAAAGAAAAGAGGGAGAGAAGAGAGTCATCTCATGACTCATCACACGTTCTCACGCTGATGACATTTAACATAATAATGATATTACAGAAACCATGATAAAGCAATGAAACAGATTCAGTGCACCATTGCATTAGTTATCACTGGCGTACCGGACACCACCTTGTGGGACCTCCCGCACAAGGCAGGAGGTCCCATAAGCTCTGGGGACCATTGCACCTGTCATCGATGTCATTTTGACAGTAACCCTCCAAAAATTAATTCAGCAACTTTTTAATTTTAAAATTTTTACTATGTTCTAGGAAGCTAAGTGTTTGTTTCTTGGGCTTCAGGAATGTGACTGAAAAAGTGCCTCAGGCCTTGAAAAGAAAGCATTTAACTGACTGCAAGTATAAGGGGATATCGGTGAACAAATGTTGTGGTCAAGGCTACGAAGGTGCCAGTGTAATGAGTGGAGCTTACTCAGGTGTTCAAAAGCTCATTTCAGACCGAAAGCCTAATGCTTCTTAGTAGGTCTTTATGAGTTTTAGCTTAGAAAACAATCTCTCTGCAGTAGTAACAGTCACAGGAATAGTAAAAACAGCATGATTGCCATAGCAACATCAGGTAAACTGCAGGGGGAGTGGTGTTTCAAATACAGCAGTTCTGCAACATCTTTGAGCCTCTCATTATCCTTAATTGCCGGCCTCAACACGTTACGAAAAGAGATTTACTGCGTAAGAAGCTCTGGGGACAAGTAATCTGGATACAGGACAGTCAATAAATTGCCAGATGCAAACAAATTGTCATCTTTAACAGACAACAGTTCTTGAGGGCTTGAACAAAAAAAGCGGTTTTCGCTTTCATTCATACTATAGTGAACCTGCGTTTGAGTTGTGGGGTTTCAATATCAACAGTCCCTTATCTCTGGTATATCTTGGCATGCATCATTCAAGACTAAGTTTAAATTGTGTGCAACACAATGGAAATGCAGAATAATGGAAAATGTCTCAGGAAAGACTGTCTAGGTTGGCAATACTCAGTATGGAAAACAGTCCACAACCTAGACGTACAGGTAAAAACATTTGCACACAAATAAGGAGGACTTCAGGAGATCAGGGGAGTGTTTCAAGTTTGATTTCATTTGTTTTAATTTAATCTACCTTGAATATTGCAGCCCATTTGTGTAGGCTATTAGCCAGACAAAAGTTCACCAATAAATAGTGGCTGAATTTATCCTCAAGTCGACTTATTTTTTCCTAATTGTTAGATCATTTTATGTGTAATTTGTATAAAATATTTTGTATAAATACAGTGCCTTGCGAAAGTATTCGGCCCCCTTGAACTTTGCGACCTTTTGCCACATTTCAGGCTTCAAACATAAAGATATAAAACTGTATTTTTTTGTGAAGAATCAACAACAAGTGGGACACAATCATGAAGTGGAACGACATTTATTGGATATTTCAAACTTTTTTAACAAATCAAAAACTGAAAAATTGGGCGTGCAAAATTATTCAGCCCTTTAACTTTCAGTGCAGCAAACTCTCTCCAGAAGTTCAGTGAGGATCTCTGAATGATCCAATGTTGACCTAAATGACTAATGAGGATAAATACAATCCACCTGTGTGTAATCAAGTCTCCGTATAAATGCACCTGCACTGTGATAGTCTCAGAGGTCCGTTAAAAGCGCAGAGAGCATCATGAAGAACAAGGAACACACCAGGCAGGTCCGAGATACTGTTGTGAAGAAGTTTAAAGCCGGATTTGGATACAAAAAGATTTCCCAAGCTTTAAACATCCCAAGGAGCACTGTGCAAGCGATAATATTGAAATGGAAGGAGTATCAGACCACTGCAAATCTACCAAGACCTGGCCGTCCCTCTAAACTTTCAGCTCATACAAGGAGAAGACTCATCAGAGATGCAGCCAAGAGGACCATGATCACTCTGGATGAACTGCAGAGATCTACAGCTGAGGTGGGAGACTCTGTCCATAGGACAACAATCAGTCGTATATTGCACAAATCTGGCCTTTATGGAAGAGTGGTAAGAAGAAAGCCATTTCTTAAAGATATCCATAAAAAGTGTCGTTTAAAGTTTGCCACAAGCCACCTGGGAGACACACCAAACATGTGGAAGAAGGTGCTCTGGTCAGATGAAACCAAAATTGAACTTTTTGGCAACAATGCAAAACGTTATGTTTGGCGTAAAAGCAAAAAAGCTTGTCAAACTGTCAAACATGGTGGTGGCATCATCATGGTTTGGGCCTGCTTTTCTTCAGCAGGGACAGGGAAGATGGTTAAAATTGATGGGAAGATGGATGGAGCCAAATACAGGACCATTCTGGAAGAAAACCTGATGGAGTCTGCAAAAGACCTGAGACTGGGACGGAGATTTGTCTTCCAACAAGACAATGATCCAAAACATAAAGCAAAATCTACAATGGAATGGTTCAAAAATAAACATATCCAGGTGTTAGAATGGCCAAGTCAAAGTCCAGACCTGAATCCAATCGAGAATCTGTGGAAAGAACTGAAAACTGCTGTTCACAAATGCTCTCCATCCAACCTCACTGAGCTCGAGCTGTTTTGCAAGGAGGAATGGGAAAAAATCTCTCGATGTGCAAAAGTCTCTCGATGTGCAAAACTGATAGAGACATACCCCAAGCGACTTACAGCTGTAATCGCAGCAAAAGGTGGCGCTACAAAGTATTAACTTAAGGGAGCTGAATAATTTTGCACGCCCAATTTTTCAGTTTTTGATTTGTTAAAAAATCTTTGTTGAAATATGAAATATTTGTTGAAATATCCAATAAATGTCGTTCCACTTCATGATTGTGTCCCACTTGTTGTTGATTCTTCACAAAAAAATACAGTTTTATATCTTTATGTTTGAAGCCTGAAATGTGGCAAAAGGTCGCAAAGTTCAAGGGGGCCGAATACTTTCGCAAGGCACTGTAGCAGCTAAATATGGTATTTAGCGATAGACAGTTCACTGCATAAGGAAACTTTCCCTAGTAAGCTAGTGTTTTGAGGGTAATTGACTGTATTATTTGGCAATAATAGGCTGGTTTTACGCACAACTACTTTCTATCCAAGCTGGGAGAAAGTGCGAGGACGTGCAGGTTCAAGTAGCATATACAGGATCGTTATATTGGTAGCTGATTAGTATGCTGTGGCATCAAACTTTTATCTTATAATCTGAAAAGCTAGAATTTCCAACTTTAATTACTGAACAAGTAATTACATTATTTCCACCAGCCAGCAGTTTAAAAATGGCAGCATTGCGATACCATGCATAGCTTTGTGAAATGTTAGGTTTAACATGAGAAAATGGAGGGGGGGGCAACTCCGATCTTGCAGGGGGTCCAGAGAAACTGTGTTATGCCAGTGCTAGTTATGGACAGTAGTCTAGTACGCCCTGTCAGTCTGAATGCTTGTAGGATCTGTGGAGTGGTCGTACATGGTAGAAGTAGTGGCTATGTCCATAAATCTGTAGCTACTAGAAATTCAAGTGGGGCCTGCCCAGAATCAGTGGTATCCCATAGGCTGCAGCACTCAAACTCTCTGCATCATGTAACACCATCACTAAAGGAGTCCAATTGCATTTGGGATGCTTCCTCTTGTGTTGTGGCTGTGGCAGACCGATGCAGGGAGACGGACTCAAAGCCTCAGCCATTTCCAGTGAGAGAGAAAGACAAAGTCAAAGCTATACAGCCATTTTCCGGGAAGGGAGAGAGAGGGACTCAGAACTACAGCCATTCTCAAGGAGGGAGGAAGACGCTCCACGTTAGCTCAGAATCTCTGTTGATAATCCCTCCCACAGCCTAAACCACTGGAACGTCTGCTGCAAGGGACAGACTGGGACCAGAAATCCAAACATACCAGCCAATTTTTACCTTGAGGCCCCCATTATTAGCCAAATATGAATAATTTTGCGCATAAAAACCAAATTTAGACCGGCCAACTTGGCTATAGATGGATCAGCCCATCTAGCATTTGCCTGACTGTCCTGTGGCTAGTTAGTTTCTGACTACTGCAGATCTGGAGCCAGGGCAGAGCCACAGAGCCAGTCAACTAAGAGTATTGGTATTTGAACAGCAATCTAGGCCTAGAGTTACAACAATTAACATAACAACACAACTCCCTCTCCTGCTTTCCACTTTTTTTGCGTCTTTTATATATAGACGCTTATAGAATGTGGCACAGTGTGCCAGGACCAGGGTCTGCCTTTCTCTGCCTCTCCCAGGAGAAACCATCCGCAGCCAACAGTGGCAGCAGTAGTAGTTGAAAGAGGCTACAGTACACTACCATACAAAACTCATATAAATATTTTAAGCAAGGCTGACCTGGTTAGAGAATGCCCTTGGGAGCCCAAATTAGCATCTCAATACAGGAATGGCAGCTGTAACACTAACACTAACAATAGCAGTGTTAGTAGCAATAGCTGTAGCTGTAAGTAGCTGTAGCTGTATTCATGCATGTACAGTATAGTCCGTAGCTGTAGAAATAAAAATAGATTAGGCTCTAGCAATTGCTAAATACATTTTAATTACCAATATAAATAGATGTAGCAATGACAACATAACTAGAAACAGAATTAGTGATAGCAATAGAATAAACAATAGCAAAATAACTAGCAAAAGCAAAATAACTAGCAATGACAAAATAACAAGTAATAACAACAGCAGCAGCATTAGCTGTAGCTGTAGCCATATCTGAACTGGGTAAAATACAAGTGTCTAATACTTTACAATGCTTGAAGTGTGTTTGTTTTAGCTTGCCTGGTAATGAAACCAATTACCAAGGAATAGTGCCCAAGTGCAAAGTAGATCACGTCTTTGAAAATATGTACTGTATGTATTTATATTTAATATAATGTATCTATAATAAAGGGGTATGTTGTGTCCTACATACCTTACATAATATATAGGTGTGAGTATGCTGTATCCATTAGCCTATACTGTATATTTCATTTAGCGTGAGTTCATTGTATCCAATATAATGTGTACATGATCTACTGCTGTAACTGTGTGTGTGTGTTTGTGTGTGTTTGTGTGCGTGTGTGTGTGTGTGTGTGTGTGTGTGTGTGTGTGTGTATGTGTGCGTGTGTATGCTGTGCTGTGAGTGTAGCTGTGCACTATAGCTGCTACCACATGTAGGTCAAGAGCTTGTTCAATTAAACAAGAGACAGGCCCCGCCATAGCTCTGATTTAAAAACCTTTCTTCATTCCACTTAAAACAGTTCATTGTTTGCTTCACTAAATGTCACGCCCTGGCTTTAGTATTCTGTGTTTTCTTTATTATGTTGGTTAGGCCAGGGTGTGACATGGGTGATTTATGTGTCTTGTTTTGTCTAGGGGTTTTGTAGTCTATGGTGTTGTGTTCAGTTGAGTGTTCTAGGTAAGTCTATGGTTGCCTGGAGTGGTTCTCAATCAGAGGCAGGTGTTTATCGTTGTCTCTGATTGGGAACCATATTTAGGCAGCCATATTCTTTAGGTATCTTGTGGGAGATTGTTCCTGTCTCTGTGTTTTGCACCAGTTAGGTCTGTTTCGGTTTTTCAACGTTAATTATTTTAAATATAGTTTTCATGTTTTCATCTTTCATTAAAGATGTTTATAAATAACAACGCTGCATTTTGGTCCTCCTCTCCTTCCCAGGAAGAAAACCGTTACAGAATCACCCACCACAACAGGACCAAGCGGCGTGGTGACAGGCAGTGGTAGCAGGAGCAGCACAAGGAGGAATGGACATGGGATGATGTGTTGGACGGCAAGGGTTGCTACACATGGGAGGAGATCCTGGCGGGAAAGGATCGCCTCCCATGGGAACAGGTGGTGGCAGCTAGGAGAGCAGAGGCAGCCGGAGAGAGGAGCCATCGATACGAGGGAACACGGCTGGCAAGGAAGCCCTAGAGTCAGCCACAAAAATGTATTGGGAGGGGCACACAGGAAGTGTGGCGAAGCCAGGTAGGAGACCTGCGCCAACTTCCTCTGCTTACTGGGGGGCGAGAGAGACCGGGCAGGCACCGTGTTATAATGTGGAGCGCATGGTGTCCCCAGTGCGGGTGCATAGCCCGGTGCGGTACATACCAGCTCCTCGTATCGGCCGGGCTAGAGGTGGCATCGAGCCAAATGCCATGAAGCCGGCTCTACGCATCTGGTCTCCAGTGCGTCTCCTTGGGCCGGCGTACATGGCACCAGCCTTGCGCACGGTGTCCCAGGTTCGCCTGCACAGACCAGTGTGGGCTATTCCACCTCGCCGCACTGGCAGGGCGACCGGGAGCAGTCAACCAGGTAAGGATGGGCAGGCTCAGTGAGCTCCAGTGCGCCTGCACGGTCCGGTCTATCCAGTACCAGCTCCACGCATCAGCCCTCCGGTGGCAGCTCCCCGCACCAGGCTTCCTGTGCGTGTCCTCGGCCCAGTACCACCAGTGCCGACACCACGTACCAGGCCTGCAGGGCGCCTCGCCTGTCCAGCGCTGTCAGAGCCTTCCTCCTCTCCAGCGTGGCCTGAGCTGCTCGTCTGCCCAGCGTCGCCTGAGCTGCCCGTCTGTCATGAGCCGCCAGAGTCTCCTGTCAGTCATGAGCCGCCAGAGTCTCCCGTCTGTCATGAGCCGCCAGAGTCTCCCGTCTGTCATGAGCTGCCAGAGTCTCCCGTCTGTCATGAGCCGCCAGAGTCTCCGTCTGTCATGAGCCACCAGAGTCTCCCGTCTGTCATGAGCCGCCAGAGTCTCCTGTCTGTCATGAGCCGCCAGAGTCTCCCGTCTGTCATGAGCCGCCAGTGTCTCCCGTCTGTCATGAGCCGCCAGAGTCTCCTGTCTGTCATGAGCCGCCAGAGTCTCCCGTCTGTCATGAGCCGCCAGAGTCTCCCGTCTGTCATGAGCCGCCAGAGCCGCCAGTCTGTCATGAGCCGTCAGAGCCGCCAGTCTGTCATGAGCCGCCAGAGTCTCCGTCTGTCATGAGCCACCAGAGTCTCCCGTCTGTCATGAGCCGCCAGAGTCCCCTGTCTGTCATGAGCCGCCAGAGTCTCCTGTCTGTCATGAGCCGCCAGAGTCTCCCGTCTGTCATGAGCCGCCAGTGTCTCCCGTCTGTCATGAGCCGCCAGAGTCTCCCGTCTGTCATGAGCCGCCAGAGTCTCCCGTCTGTCATGAGCCGCCAGAGTCTCCCGTCTGTCATGAGCCGCCAGAGCCGCCAGTCTGTCATGAGCCGTCAGAGCCGCCAGTCTGTCATGAGCCGCCAGAGCTGCCAGTCTGTCATGAGCCGCCAGAGTCGCCAGTCTGTCATGAGCCGCCAGTCAGCATGGAGCAGCCAGAGCCGCCAGTCAGCATGGAGCAGCCAGAGCAGTCAGTCAGCATGGAGCAGCCAGAGCCGCCAGTCAGCCAGGATCTGCCAGAGCCGCCAGTTAGCCAGGATCTGCCAGAGCCTCCAGTCAGCCAGGATCTGCCAGAGCCGCCAGTCAGCCAGGATCTGCCAGAGCCGCCAGTCAGCCAGGTTCCGCCAGAGCCGCCAGTCAGCCAGGATCCGCCAGAGCCGCCAGTCAGCCAGGATCCACCAGAGCCGCCAGTCAGCCAGGATCCGCCAGAGCCACCAGTCAGCCAGGATCCGCCAGAGCCGCCAGTAGCCCAGGATCCACCAGAGCCGCCAGTCTGCCAGGATCCGCCTGAGCCGCCAGTCTGCCAGGATCCGCCAGAGCCGCCAGTCAGCCAGGATCTGCCAGATCCGTCAGTCTGCCAGGATCCGCCAGTCTGCCAGGATCCGCCAGAGCCGCCAGTCTGCCAGGATCCGCCAGAGCCGCCAGTCTGCCAGGGTCCGCCAGAGCCGCCATTCAGCCAGGATCCGCCAGAGCCGCCATTCAGCCAGGATCCGCCAGAGCCGCCATTCAGCCAGGATCTGCCAGAGTCGTCAACATGCCTGAGCTATGTCTTAGACTTGGGCTACCTCTCAGTCCTGAGCTACCTATCAGTCCTGAGCTACCTCTCAGTCTTCAGCTACCCCTCAGTCTCCAGCTACCCCTCAGTCTTCAGCTACCCCTCAGTCTTCAGCTACCCCTCAGTCTTGAGCTACCCCTCAGTCTTGAGCTACCCCTCAGTCCCGAGCTACCCCTCAGTTCCGAGCTACCCTTCAGTCCGGAGCTGGCCCTCAGTCCAGTGGGGCCCTTTGTTAAGGTTACTAGGCCAAGGTCGGTGGCGAGGGTCGCCACTCAAGGGACGCTAAGTAAGCGGACTAAGACTGTGTTGGAGTGGGGTCCACGTCCCGCGCCAGAGCCGCCACCGTGGACAGACGCGCACCCAGACCCTCCCCTATGGGTTTAGGTGTGCGGCCGGGAGTCCGCACCTTTGGGGGGGGGGGGGGGGGGGGGGGGGGTACTGTCACGCCCTGGCTTTAGTATTCTGTGTTTTCTTTATTATGTTGGTTAGGCCAGGGTGTGACATGGGTGATTTATGTGTCTTGTTTTGTCTAGGGGTTTTGTAGTCTATGGTGTTGTGTTCAGTTGAGTGTTCTAGGTAAGTCTATGGTTGCCTGGAGTGGTTCTCAATCAGAGGCAGGTGTTTATCGTTGTCTCTGATTGGGAACCATATTTAGGCAGCCATATTCTTTAGGTATCTTGTGGGAGATTGTTCCTGTCTCTGTGTTTTGCACCAGTTAGGACTGTTTCGGTTTTTCAACGTTTTCTTATTGTGTATAGTGTTCACGTTTTCATCTTTCATCTTTCATTAAAGATGTTTATAAATAACCACGCTGCATTTTGGTCCTCATCTCCTTCCAAGGAAGAAAACCGTTACACTAAATCAATAATAACCACTTATAACCACTTGGCCATATGTTTGTCTGATTAAGCTTGCGGTTTTGTCTGCAAACCTGAGCTGCAGAAAAAAGCATTATTCCAGTATGTTTAATCAGATTCATAAATCATGTTTTTTTGAGGTGTAACAAAACAAATCTAATATTCACTTTAATCAAAATGAGCATTTTTTAGCAAATTAATAATATAATTTCAGCAGGTTTCATGAGATTCCAGCCATAGTCTAAGGTATACCGGTTGATTCATTTAGCACATCCCAAAGGGGAAATGTAATAGCAGAGCAATAAGACAAATCATATTTTGACATTATTATCAACTCTTAAAAGTGGGTCAATGTTCCACTAAAAGCATTGACGGAATTCACAAGAATAGACCTAGTTCACTAAATGGAAAGGGTAATGTGGAGAATAGACCTAGTTCACTAAATGGAAAGGGTAATGTGGAGAATAGACCTAGTTCACTAAATGGAAAGGGTAATGTGGAGAAAAGACCTAGTTCACTAAATGGAAAGGGTAATGTGGAGAATAGACCTAGTTCACTAAATGGAAAGGGTAATGTGGAGAATAGACCTAGTTCACTAAATGGAAAGGGTAATGTGGAGAATAGACCTAGTTCACTAAATGGAAAGGGTAATGTGGTGAATAGACCTAGTTCACTAAATTGAAAGGGTAATATGGAGAATAGACCTAGTTCACTAAATTGAAAGGGTAATGTGGAGAATAGACCTAGTTCACTAAATGGAAAGGATAATGTGGAGAATAGACCTAGTTCACTAAATGGAAGGGTAATGTGGAGAATAGACCTAGTTCACTAAATGGAAAGGGTAATGTGGAGAATAGACCTAGTTCACTAAATGGAAAGGGTAATGTGGAGAAAAGACCTAGTTCACTAAATGGAAAGGGTAATGTGGAGAATAGACCTAGTTCACTAAATGGAAAGGGTAATGTGGAGATAGACCTAGTTCACTAAATTGAAAGGGTAATATGGAGAATAGACCTAGTTCACTAAATGGAAAGGGTAATGTGGAGAATAGACCTAGTTCACTAAATGGAAAGGGTAATGTGGAGAATAGACCTAGTTCACTAAATGGAAAGGGTAATGTGGTGAATAGACCTAGTTCACTAAATTGAAAGGGTAATATGGAGAATAGACCTAGTTCACTAAATTGAAAGGGTAATGTGGAGAATAGACCTAGTTCACTAAATGGAAAGGATAATGTGGAGAATAGACCTAGTTCACTAAATGGAAGGGTAATGTGGAGAATAGACCTAGTTCACTAAATGGAAAGGGTAATGTGGAGAATAGACCTAGTTCACTAAATGGAAAGGGTAATGTGGAGAAAAGACCTAATTCACTAAATGGAAAGGGTAATGTGGAGAATAGACCTAGTTCACTAAATGGAAAGGGTAATGTGGAGATAGACCTAGTTCACTAAATTGAAAGGGTAATATGGAGAATAGACCTAGTTCACTAAATGGAAAGGGTAATGTGGTGAATAGACCTAGTTCACTAAATGGAAAGGGTAATGTGGAGAATAGACCTAGTTCACTAAATGGAAAGGGTAATGTGGAGAATAGACCTAGTTCACTAAATGGAAAGGGTAATGTGGAGAATATACCTAGTTCACTAAATGGGAAGGGTAATGTGGAGAATAGACCTAGTTCACTAAATGGAAAGGGTAATGTGGAGAAAGACCTAGTTCACTAAATGGAAAGGGTAATGTGGATAATATACCTAGTTCACTAAATGGAAAGGGTAATGTGGAGAATAGACCTAGTTCACTAAATGGAAAGGGTAATGTGGAGAAAAGACCTAGTTCACAAAATGGAAAGGGTAATATGGTGAATAGACCTAGTTCACTAAATGGAAAGGGTAATGTGGTGAATAGACCTAGTTCACTAAATTGAAAGGGTAATATGGAGAATAGACCTAGTTCACTAAATTGAAAGGGTAATATGGAGAATAGACCTAGTTCACTAAATTGAAAGGGTAATATGGAGAATAGACCTAGTTCACTAAATGGAAAGGGTAATGTGGAGAATAGATCTAGTTCACTAAATTGAAAGGGTAATATGGAGAATAGACATAGTTCACTAAATTGAAAGGTTAATGTGGTGAATATACCTAGTTCACTAAATGGAAAGGGTAATGTGGTGAATAGACCTAGTTCACTAAGTGGAAAGGGTAATGTGGAGAATAGACCTAGTTCACTAAATTGAAAGGGTAATATGGAGAATAGACCTAGTTCACTAAATGGAAAGGGTAATGTGGAGAATAGACCTAGTTCACTAAATGGAAATGGTAATGTGGAGAATAGACCTAGTTCACTAAATGGAAGGGTAATGTGGAGAATAGACCTAGTTCACTAAATGGAAAGAGTAATGTGGCTCCAGGCTTGGTAAACACACACCACTTGAATTTGAGGTTCAGTTTTTAGTTCATATTTCTAAGCTGTCAGAAACAGTGAGTTATTTTGCTTTCATTGTCTGAATATCCCTGATGGTCGATGGTAATGGATGGAATCCATGTTGTTCGAGTCTTCGCTAATCTGATTGCATTGTTCCCCGGAACATGGGTGTTGTACCGATTTAGATCCATAAAATGTTCATGAGGAAGAGACATACTCACTAAAAATCAGACAACTCTCCAACTGAAAAAAAGCCGCTTGTATTCTAAAATAAAAATCCATCAGTTTAAGTCAGCTGTAAAGTGCTACACCACGAGGATTATGTTATACATACCTCTAACCATGACACTAACCTTGCCCACCTTCAAAGAAAACAGTCGTCCCTTCATATTAGCATCAAGCACAAAATCAATGACTAATTCCAGAAGATGCCAGAAGCAAATCAAACAGTCAAAGTCAACCTGAAAGTCCCTGAAATCCCAACACCGGTGGAACAGATGCTGGGGGTTTCCAGGTGCTCATGCATATTCCACTACAGGCCTCAGTCTGATCCTCAAGGATTCTCTACCAAAGACATGTTCAACTGACACCAATCATTCCACATCTCAGATAAATGTCTGTGTTCAAATGTCATGGATCAAAGTCAGATAGTACACAAACATATCTATTTTATAGTGCATACTTGACATGCTACTGTACTGTTAACTGTATGATACATACCATAATTTGAACCTTATGACCTGAACTGAGTAAAACTTTCTGCACTACACTGGTGCAATGCCAAAGATGAGTAAAGAGAGAAGACAAAGTGTAGCAGCCTGGTCCCAGATCTGTTTGTGCTGTCTTGCAAGATCCAATGGTCCAATTTGCCATGACAACTACCATAGCAGTTGGTTATACAGTGCGAACCAGATCAGGTTGTAATGTGTAGTAAAGTGTAGTAATGTGAAGTAAAGTGTAGTGTAGTAAAGTGAAGTAAAATGTAGTAAAGAGAAGGTGTAGCTACCTCCAGCCAGGATCTGCTGCTGCAGCTCATCCATCTGCTTCCTGTAGGCCCTCAGCGCAGCCTCCTTAAACGTCGGACGGATTCGCTTTTTGGGCGGAGCCTCTGCAGGCATCTCCTCCTTCTCCGGAATGTTTTTGTTCTCATCCTCTAGGTTTTCCGTCCTCTCCGACGCAGACGCTTCGGAGGCCTCCTCCATCTCATCCCCCTCTTCCATGTCCTCCATTAACTCCTCTTCCTCCTCCTCCTCCTCTTCTTCCTCCTCGTCAGGCTCCTCCACCTCGACATACTCCACCATGGCCTCATACTCTGCTGTGTCCTCTGCCGTGTCCCCCGTCATGGCATCATCAACGTAATCCTCACTGTACTCCTCGTCGTAATGCTCGTCCAGACTACAGTCATACTCCAGAACGACTGCAGCCTCCTGGGTGGCCTCAACTTCCTCAGAGTCCTCGTAATCCTGGGTGGTAGCCTCATAGTCTTCAGAGACATAATCCTGAGAGGCATCAGGATCATAATCCAGTATGGGCTCCTCAAACTCCTCTGTCTCTTCTGTGTCGTTGGCATTGGACCGGTTCTCCAGGTTGGCCAGGACCTGCTCCATCACCCCGACATAGGCGGTCTCGTTGTCCTCCAGCTGGTCACCAGTGGTAGCCTCATCTTCATCTTCAGCCTTGTAGACAAAGGAATCTGTGTAGACGTCTGAGTCGATGGTGGTGCTGGTGTCGTTGGCCGTGGAGGTGGACAGTGTGCAGAAGCGGCCCATGAAGGAGCCTGAGTCTGGGGGTGGCTCTGGGGGAGCGGCACTAGGTGGAGGGCCTGACTTCCACACCACCTCCAGGGCTGATTTTGCCTTCTTCAGGGTGGAGCCGAACCCAAAGCTGAAGGATGGAGCTTTGTCGGTGAGGTCGATGCTGAGGCGGCTGCTCCAGGACTTGGGCACCTCCTCTACAACTTTCTCGGACCGGATCTCGCTCTGGCTACGGTACATGGTGGATGACTTGGTCTGGCTCGGTTGGAAGCTGTGTTTGACATCAAGCTCAGGGAATGTTTGGGTGGATAGTTCAGGGGCTTCTTTAGCTGCCATTTTAGGAAGCGTGTTAGATGCCCCTTTAGGAACCATTTTAGGTGTCTCTTTTGTACGAGTTTTAGAAGTGTCTTTGGGAGGTGTTTTCACAGCCTCTTTTGGACTTGTTTTAGGAGTGTCTTTGGGAAGTATTTTCACAGCCTCTTTTGGACTTGTTTTGGGAGTGTCTTTCGGACTTGTTTTGGGAGTTTCTTTTGGGCTTGTTTTGGGAGTGTCTTTCAGAGGTGTTTTAGGAGCCTCTGCATGAATAGCTTTAACAATTTCTTTAGGAGGTGTTTTAACATTCTCTTTAGGAATCATTTTGGCTGTTTCTCTTAGTTTAATAGTTTTAGCAGCTTCTTCAGCAATTGATTTAGCAACCTCTTTTGCCGGTTTAGAAGTCACTTTATAAACAGTGTTAGAAACCTCTTTAGGAATAGTTTTAGCAACCTCTTTAGGAATAGTTTTAGCAACCTCTTTAGGTATTTTGGCAACCTCTTTAGGAATAGGTTTAACAACCTCTTTAGGTGTTTTGGCAACCTCTTTAGGAATAATTTTAGCAACCTCTTTAGGAATAGTTTTAGCAACCTCTTTAGGAATAGTCTTAGCAATCTCTTTAGGAACAGTTTTAGCTAACTCTTTAGGAATAGTCTTAGCAATCTCTTTAGGAACAGTTTTAGCTAACTCTTTAGTAGGTGTTTTAGCTTTAGGAGCTGCTTTAGAAGTTTCTTTAGGAAGTGTTTTAGCAGTCTCTTTAGCTTTAGGCTTATGGACAGGTGGTGTTACAACAGGTTCTTTCGCTACGATAGGGGCTGTATAAAGAGTAGTGGGGGGAGCACTACCCAGCCGGGCACTCTCTAGTTGGGTGATCTCCAGTGGGGCAGTGTCCAAGAGGGTGCTTTCCACCATATACAACATGAAAGTCTCCTCCCCTTCAAATGCCAGGTCCACCTCCTGACACTTGGTGATGTTCTCAGGGAAGCCAGGGATGGCAGCTGGGTCAAAGGGGCTGCTGACCTCAGACACCAGGTTCTGCTCTGTGGAAGCGTCCAGCCCAGAGTCTGCTCCCTGCTCCAGGTGAGGCCAGTCCTTCCATGGGGAGAGGTCTCCCTGCAGAGACAGCTGTGAGCCGCTGTAATGGCTCCTATCCCCAGACATGCAGATCAACCCATTGCTCACCCCACTGTCGATGGTCTCGGTGGTCTCGGCCTCGTTGGGCTCAGCGTACGGAGGGTTCTCCTGGCTGAGGGTCTGGCTGGCATACCATGATGACGCCATGTCCTCCTGCTTCCTCTGCCACAGCTCCTGGTCTGAGGAGGATAGAAGAGAGCTGCCATTGGGCCGGCTGAAGTACTGGCTCTCTGAGAAGTCTTCAGAGTAGGACTGGCAGAGCTTGGAGCAGTCAGACTCGGAGCGGCTGAGCTTGGGGGTGGAGTAGTCGCTTTGAGAAAGCCAGCCGGGGGTGAGGTCACCATAGTAGGGCTTGGAGGCTTTGTCAGACTCATCATAGGAGTCATCAGCGTAATGAACTGAGGCAGAGTAGCCTGCCTCATCCGCAGACCGGCTACCGTGCTCATGGTGACCGTGCCTCTTTTTATCTGCTTTATGTTTGTGAACGGGCTTAGACACCACCATTGCATATTTGTTCCTGTTTAGTTCGTCTAGCTCCTTGTCACTGTCCATAGAGTCCCAGTCATCACTCTCAGCTTTGTCCTTGGCTGAGACCTTAATGTCCATGCTCTCGTAGGTTTGAGAAGAGGACATTTCTCCTTTATCTTTCTTTTCCTTCACATCATGAGTCGTTAAGCTATCAGTGGATACAGATATACCAGTCCCCTTCAGTTTGTAGCATTTTTTCAAAACTAAATCTCTATCTGAGGGGGTTGAGAATATTACAATAATAGGCCTAGGTTTTGCATTGGAACATTCTCTTTGTTGCCCTAACCGATGGGCTAGCTCTATTTTAAGTGTTTTATGTGCTTCAGCAAATCCCATTTTGTCCTTTAGAATGTGATAGATGAGACTCTCAGTTTTCTCCAGCTTCTCCTCAGGGACGTTTATAAACCTCAGGCTGGCCTTGTTGGCCTGGTGGCTGACCTGCTTGATGTAGTCGTGGATGTCTCGCGTCTCTCTCCGGGACTGGACAAAGCCAGTACGCAGTTGTTCGATCTCGGTCTGCACCACCTCCACGCTGGAGGAGATCTCGTCGATGGAGTTCTTCAGGGCATTGACATGTCCCCTGAGCTCTGAAAGCTCTGTCTCGATCTGGCTGATGCCCTGCAGCTCCTTAAAGATCATCTCCATCACATCCTGGGTTTGGTTGATGCAGCCTGTAGAGCTGGAGCCGGCTTCTAAGGCAGAGGTTGACTTCTGCTGCCTCCCAGCCCGGTCCAGGGACTTGCTCCGGATACCCAGGGTCTTCCTCCAGTTGCTCACCTCGGAGTCCGAAGACACGCACTCCTGACTCTTCTTCCATTTCCTCAGCTTGCGTAGCGCGCCAAGTCGGAGAGTGTGCAGACTTGAGCGCTCCACCCTCTCACCCTCTGAGCTGCCATCGGAGGGCGCCAGACTAATGAGGCTCTTCCTGTTCCGTCTCACTGGCATGGTGTGAGATTTCTGCTCATCGAATCTACGCACAGGTTTGGCCTCGCTCAGGGAGTCAGAGTATTCGCTATTGATGGAGAGGATCTCCTGGAAGATACTCTCATTATTGTTCAGCAGAAGAGTGTTTTTCGGGAGTCCGTTGGCTATCGCTACACGGTAACTGAAAGTCGGTGAGAGAGATGAGCAGTCATTTTTTCCGTCGTCTAATTCAAGAGAGATGTTACGCGCCGAAGAGCATTTGCTGATATTTTTCACTGTGGTTTTCACAGTGGAGGAGAGTGTCGGCGTCAGGTTACCTTTGTCACGCAAATCAGTGGTGGTCAATTTAGGCTCTTTATTGTCGCTACTCTCTTTCTTCTTTGTGGGATTCGCCAATTTCTTTGTAAACATTCCTTTGCAAATCTTCACGATGTAAGATGATAGGGTCTGGAGCAGGGCAGAAACCATGGAAGGCAATGCTTTGAGAGACCTCTATTAAAGATGCAGTGGAGCAGCTCTGCTCGGACTGAGGAGCCAGCGGTGGAGGAGCCAGCGGTGGTGTTGGTGGAGGAGGGGGAGGAGGAGGAGGGACGGTGGAGGGAGCGTTAACCCCCAGGCAGACACAACTCTGACAGGCCTGCGTAGATGAGCTTGTGTCAAAACTCCAACTCTGTATATCCGAGTGGTGGATGGGAATCACTGTGAAATCCACTGGCTCTCCAAAGGACCAGACACATTGCTCTGCAAAAAGAGAGAAACAATAGGAACTGTTAGTAAAGGCATAGAAGAAAGATACTGGAGCATATAGATACCATAACAGAGATACTCTAGCACAGATACTATAACACATTGGAACTATAGAAAATATGTACTATCGCACATACATAATTTAGCACAGTGATACTCTAGCACACAGACACTCCAGCAAACACAGATATACTAGTACACAGATTTACTAGCATACAGAAATACTAGCACACAGATATGCTAGCATACAGAAATACTAGCACACAGATATACTAGTACATAGATATACTAGCACACAGATATACTAGCACACAGAGATACTAGCAGACACATATACTAGCACACAGATATACTAGCATACGGAGATACTAGCACACAGATATGCAAGCACACAGAGATACTAGCACACAGATATACCAGCACACAGATATACTAGCACACAGAAATACTAGCACACAGATATACTAGCATACAGAGATACTAGCACACAGAGATACTAGCACACAGATATGCTAGGACACAGATATACTAGCACACAGAGATACTAGCATACAGAGATACTAGCACACAGAGATACTAGCACACAGATATGCTAGGACACAGATACTTTATCATCAGATAATATAGCACACAGAGATATTAGGATTGCACAAAGCAAGAAAACAGCAATGCTCTTATCATGAAGAAGGATTAATCTGATATCATTGAGGTGAAACCCTGCGCAGTGAGCCACACACAAAAATCCATAATATCTACAGTTTCACACTGGGAAAATCGTCACAGGCTCACTGTGGACCGTCAAAGACTGTAGTAGGATGGGATTCACACAATCCACAACCAATGAGTATGCTTGATTTAATTTGGGTAAAATAAAGTAAGAGGCCCATGCATCCCAATAAAAATCAATTTAAGTGGACTGTCCACCATTAGAATCTTCTGCTAGTGCTTTTATGGTGTGTGTGTGTGTGTGTGTGTAGTTTTGTGTATATGTCTGCTTACGTGTGTATGTGCGTCAATGCATATCTTGCGTTTGTGTTTGCGTGAATGTGTAGGCTGTGTGTGTATGTGTGTGTGTGTATGGATTTCTCACTGTCAATAGAGCCAATGGCCACATTGATACGCATCCTTTTTACAGCAGGAGGCAGGCTATAATTACTTCAGTAGTTAAAATGCTCTGATACACCACCTCACACACACACACCACACACACCACACACACACATACACATCATAATGCTCCAACACACAATGTCCCCACATACTGCTGTGGAGGCCCGGCTCTCTTGCTCGCCCGAGGTAAATACACAATTACACTCTAACCACGCTAACTAGCTATATTTTATTCATCTCAAATTAGAGACTCAGTGAAATGAGTGGGTCTGAACCCAGTGACTGGGTCTAGATAGTACTGAGTATGCATGGTTTGACGTGTTCGATATAGTAACGTCATTACTCCCTGACCCAGATCAGTCCTGGTACCTCTACCAGGGCAGACTGAGATATGTTCTGTTTCTGACCCATTACACACCATGCCCCCAGAGGCTGGTGCTTTCTATTCTGGCTCACAAAGATAGCTATTATAGAAAGGTATGGGGGAAATATTGTACATATTATCATTATTATGATTTACATAATGAGAGTTGATCATTGAAGTAATATGTTTTGTATTGCCATAGGGCTCTAAGGCACTACAATCATTGAAATAACAGGGCTGAGGGCTTTAGCTAATAGTAGTGCAATAATAAGGGAATAAGGGAATAAGTGTGCCAATTCAGATTTACACCAGAACTGTGGGATTAGGTGCCCTGACTGAGCAACACAGGGATGAACCCCAAAGCCTCTCTCTCTGGATGGTATTCTGAAATTAGATCCATGCGCTTATCTTGAGTTTTCACTTAAGTCTCCCATTGTCCCACATCAACGCATGCCTTACACGAAGGTCCAAATTGTGCACGCTTATCTCAATCCTGAATCAAGCCCCCCGTGATTGGCTACCTGTGAATGGCTGGCGAGGGGTGGCTGGATCTGATTGGCTAGCTGTGAGCAGCTAGCAAGGAGTGGCTGGATTCGATTGGTTGGGTTCGATTGGCTAGTTGTGAGCGGCTAGCTGTGAGCGAGCAGCTATGAATTTCTGGATGTGATTGGCTAGCTGTGAACGAGTAGCTATGAAATGCTGGATGTGATTGGCTAGCTGTGAGATGGTGGTTGTGATTGACTGTCACTGGCCAGGAGAGGCAGCCAGTGAGAGGGGACTGTTGTGGAGCTTAAGCCGGCAGCTGCTCCACATCAGTTCAGGGGTTTAACCACTGATGCATTCATTCATTCATGCATTCATTCTCTCTCACACTCTCTCTCTCTCACACACACACACACACACACACAGACACACACATACACACACACACACACACACACACACACACACACACACACACACACACACACAATGCTCACGTGAAATGGGCTGTGAAACATGGCATCAGCATTAGCCTTTACTGCTGGGCTGTGACCGTGAGCCAGTAGGTCTAACAACATGGGCTGGGTCGCTTGGCATCAACAACAGACCATTTTGCATTCAACAGGCGTGCTGCTTTACATGGCGATAGCTAGGAGATTATTTCAGATGTTACTTTCACAATGTGCTTTTCAATGTGTACTGAAGAAAAATATAAACACAACATGTAAAGTGTTGGTCCCATGTTTCATGAGCTGAAATAAAAGATCCCAGAAAAGTTCCATACACACAAACATCTAGTGAGCATTTCCCTTTTGCCAGATAATCCATTCACCTGACAAGTGTGGCATATCAAGAAGCTGATTATACATTACACAGGTGCACCTTGTGCTGGGGACAATAAAAGGCCACTCTAAATTTTGTCACACAATACAATGCCACAGATGTCTCAAGTTTTGAGGGAGCGTGCAATTGGCATACTGACTGCAGGAATGTCCACCAGAGCTGTTGCCAGATAATTGAATGTTAATTTCTCTACTATAAGCCGACTCCAACAACGTTTTATAGAATTTGGCAGTATGTCCAACCGACAACGTGTAACCACGCCAGACCAGGACCTCCACATCCGTCTTCTTCTCCTGCGAGATTATCTGTGACCAGCCACCCAGACAGCTGATGAAACTGTGGGTTTGCACAACCGAAGAATTTCTGCACAAACTGCTCATCTGCGTGCTCGTCGTCCTCGGCAGGGTCTTGACCTGACTGCAATTTGGCTTTGTAACTGACTTCAGTGGACAAATGCTCACCTTCGATGGCCACTGGCACAACTTCATTTTATAGATGGCAATTCGAATGCACAGAGATACTGTGACGAGATCCTGAGGCCCACTGCCGCCGCAATCACCTCATGTTTCAGCATGATAATGCACGGCTCCATGTCGCAAGGATCTGTACACAATTTCTGGAAGCTGAAATGTTCCAGTTCTTCCATGGCCTGCATACTCACCAGACATGTCACCACCAATTGAGCATGTTTGGGATGCTCTGGATCGACGCGTATGACAGCTTGTTCCAGTTTCTGCCAATATCCAGCAACTTCGCATAGCCATCGAAGAGGAGTGGGACAATATTCCATAGGTTACAATCAAGAGCCTGATCAACTCTATGTGAAGGACATGAGGAAAATGGTGGTCACACCAGACACTGACTGGTTTTCTGATCCAAGCCCCAACTTTTTTTTTCAGGTATCGGTGACCAACAGATGCATATCTGTATTCCTAGTCATGTGAACTCCATAGATTAGGGCCTAATAATTAATTTATATTGACTGATTTACTTATATGAACTGTAATTGTTGAATGTTTCGTTTACATTCTTTTCAGTGTATTTAGTAACGTAATGAGCTAAAAAGCCTGGTGTAGGGATTAAGTCTCTGTAGAATTAACATATAATCTTCATGCAAAGATTCCTTAGGTTACAAATACATCCCACATATTGCACATATGAACCCTTGCAACATTTTTTTTCCCCCCATTTGGTAAAATGTTGGTGACATGACATACTTCTAGTTGTATAGTCAATGTAAGTGTTGGTATTACAAAGCTACAGCCTGCAACTAGAACCTCAGAAAGTGTCGTCCCTAATATAATATAAAGGGAAACAACTGTCATTACAGATGTGTACTAAGATCTGTTACAGGTTGTGTCCCAAATAACACCTATTCCCTATATTCTGTAGTGTGCACTACTTTTAATTAGAGCCCTATGGTACACTATATAGGGTATAGGGTGCCATTTTGGATACACACACAGTGCTGGGGAATGACTGATTGACACAGCTCCTTCTCCAATGTAATGTGACTGTAATGCAATTGTCTTCTCTGAGAGGTCAGGGTTCTCCAGGGCTCCGTCCCACATGGCCCCCTATTCCCTACAGAGTGCACTACTTTTAACCAGGGCTCTGATCAAAAGTAGTGCACTATGTATGGAACAGGGGGCCATTTGGGATGGAGCCCTGTTCACCACTCATCCGTGGGATGTTCTGCCTGGACTCTGGCCAGACAGACCTGCAGTCCAGGGCTCCTTTTCCAGACCCAGATTAAGCCAATCACTCCTGGACCTCAAAACACTCACTGTCCCAGGAGGACCACTTTGGAAATAATCGTTTTCATTAATACGTTCATGTGCTATCCTCTGGGACTGGGATAAAATACTTGACACTTACCATTCTTGTTATTTCCGTGTCACGCCCTGACCTTAGAGAGCTGTTTTATTTCTCTATTTGGTGAGGTCAGGGTGTGATGTGGGGTGGGCATTCTATGTTTTGTATTTCTTTGGTTTTGGCCGAGTGTGGTTATTATTTGTAACCCAAAATAACATAGAATACAATCGCATATGTATTATATTCTATTCTATTCCATAATATTCTATTATTTTCTATTCTATTCGATCTGTTTACTGGCCAGTTCTAAAGTAGAATTAGCCTTTATATGGGTCTTTATGAGAGCGCAAAGAGTGGGAGAAGGGAAGAAAATCAGATCTTTACTGCAGGTAGCCAATCCCCGGGCAACACTACCACAGCATGCCACACCCCTGATTTGTAGCTACCCAATCAGCAGGTCTGTCTGTGAGCTCCAGGAAGCCAGACAGAGATAATCAAGGCCTCATATAATCAAGGCCAAAACCAAAGATTAGACACGTAGCTATCAACACTCCATTATGATCCTTTCTGTTGTAACAGTCTCCTAGAAAACACTTTATCTTCAAATCATGTTTTAACACACTTTTCCAACACCATCTATTTAAGTAAGGCGACAGTGTGAGTTTATGAACTGACGTCAAAACCAAAGATTAGACACGTAGTTATCAACACTCCATTATAAACTGGGTGGTTCGAGCCCTGGATGCTGATTGGCTGACAGACGTGGTATATCAGACCATATACCATTTATTTTTACTGCTAATTACGTTGGTAAACTGTTTATAATAGCAGTAAGGCACCTCTGGGGTTTCTGGTATATGGCCAATATACCACGGCTAAGGGCTGTATCCTGGCACTCCGCTTTGCAATGTGCATAAGAACAGTGCTTAGCTATGGTATATTGGCCATATACCACACCTCCTCGTGCCTTATTTCTTAATTATAACGCTGTCTGCTTTAACAAGTCTATTTTAACACACTATTTTTTTAAACACTCTATTGTAACACCATATAACTTAAGAACAACTACACTGCTCAAAAAAATAAAGGGAACACTTAAACAACACAATGTAACTCCAAGTCAATCACACTTCTGTGAAATCAAACTGTCCACTTAAGAAGCAACACTGATTGACAATACATTTCACATGCTGTTGTGCAAATGGAATAGACAACAGGTGGAAATTATAGGCAATTAGAAAGACACCCCCAATAAAGGAGTGGTTCTGCAGGTGGTGACCACAGACCACTTCTCAGTTCCTATGCTTCCTGGCTGATGTTTTGGTCACTTTTGAATGCTGGCGGTGCTTTCACTCTTGTGGTAGTGGTAGTCTACAACCCACACAAGTGGCTCAGGTAGTGCAGCTCATCCAGGATGGCACATCAATGCGAGCTGTGCCATGAAGGTTTGCTGTGTCTGTCAGCGTAGTGTCCAGAGCATGGAGGCGCTACCAGGAGACAGGCCAGTACATCTTAGACGTGGAGGAGGCAGTAGGAGGGCAACAACCCAGCAGCAGGACCGCTACCTCCACCTTTGTGCAAGGAGGAGCAGGAGGAGCACTGCCAGAGCCCTGCAAAATGACCTCCAGCAGGCCACAAATGTGCATGTGTCTGCTCAAACGGTCAGAAACAGACTCCATGAGGGTGGTATGAGGGCCCGACGTCCACAGGTGGGGGTTGTGCTTACAGCCCAACACCGTGCAGGACGTTTGACATTTGCCAGAGAACACCAAGATTGGCAAATTCGCCACTGGCGCCCTGTGCTCTTCACAGATGAAAGCAGGTTCACACTGAGCACATGTGACAGACGTGACAGTCTGGAGACGCCGTGGAGAACGTTCTGCTGCCTGCAACATCCTCCAGCATGACCGGTTTGGCGGTGGGTCAGTCATGGTGTGGGGTGGCATTTCTTTGGGGGGCCGCACAGCCCTCCATGTGCTCACCAGAGGTAGCCTGACTGCCATTAGGTACCGAGATGAGATCCTCAGACCCCTTGTGAGACCATATGCTGGTGCGGTTGGCCCTGGGTTCCTCCTAATGCAAGACAATGCTAGACCTCATGTGGCTGGAGTGTGTCAGCAGTTCCTGCAAGAGGAAGGCAACTGGCCCGCCCGTTCCCCAGACCTGAATCCAATTGAGCACATCTGGGACATCATGTCTTGCTCCATCCACCAACGCCACGTTGCACCACAGACTGTCCAGGAGTTGGCGGATGCTTTAGTCCAGGTCTGGGAGGAGATCCCTCAGGAGACCATCCACCACCTCATCAGGAGCATGCCCAGGCATTGTAGGGAGGTCATACAGGCGCGTGGAGGCCACACACACTACTGAGCCTCATTTTGACTTGTTTTAAGGACATTACATCAAAGTTGGATCAGCCTGTAGTGTGGTTTTCCACTTTAATTTTGAGTGTGACTCCAAATCCAGACCTCCATGGGTTGATAAATTTGATTTCCGTTGATAATTTTTGTGTGATTTTGTTGTCAGCACATTCAACTATGTAAAGAAAAAAGTATTTAATAAGAATATTTCATTCATTCAGATCTAGGATGTGTTAATAAAGTGTTCCCTTTATTTTTTTTGAGCAGTGTATATAATCAAAGCCTCAGTGTGACTACTCTGACCATTGTGACCACTCTGACCATTGTGACCACTCTGACCATTGTGACCACTGACCATTGTGACCACTCTGACCGTTGTGACTACTCTGACCATTGTAACTACTCTGACCATTGTGACCACTGACCATTGTGACCACTCTGACCATTGTGACCACTGACCATTGTGACCACTCTGACCGTTGTGACTACTCTGACCATTGTGACTACTCTGACCATTGTGACCACTGACCATTGTGACCACTCTGACCATTGTGACCACTCTGACCATTGTGACCACTCTGACCGTTGTGACCACTGACCATTGTGACCACTCTGACCATTGTGACTACTCTGACCATTGTGACCACTCTGACCATTGTGACCACTCTGACCATTGTGACCACTCTGACCGTTGTGACTACTCTGACCATTGTGACTACTCTGACCATTGTGACTGACCACTCTGACCATTGTGACCACTCTGACCATTGTGACCACTCTGACCGGGTGACTATACTTTGTTGTACTATTCTGTCTGTTCTTTGACTTGTGACACCACTGTAAATATTGTACTGTTAGACACCGCGTAAACAAGATGTATTTTTTCCTAAACTATCTTTAATAACTGTACCCTCACTATTGTGACTACTTTGACTTAGTGGATATTGTAACTCTAGTCTGTTCTGACTCTTGTGGCTGTTTCAGCTTTGATCATAAAGAGAGCCTTCGACCACAGAGCACTATGTATCTGGGAATCTGGGAGTGATACAGCGACTCAACGTTCATATTAAACAGCTGAGTTTCCCTTTATGAAATGCTACATCCGAATAGGCAAGTTAGGGTTTGACAAATGAAACATTCTCCCTCTCTCTCCCTCAGGAAAACTTCATATGCAAATATCTTTATGGGACCCAAGAGAGATTTTTATATAATCAAATTAGATGGGCAATGATCTGTGGGCATGAGAGAGAGAGATGGCAGACATTTTTCACCGAAACATCTAATCACAGATTGATTACTAACATGGCTTCCTAGCCAATCAGCAGATGGGACAGATGTCACATGAGGGCTGTTCCAGAAAGCTGGATCAGTGAGGCAGCCAGCTGTCTTTAATATTCTGAAATAACTCCATCTTTTTAAGAAATAAAGACTTGAAATTGTAATGGTATAATTATCTTGACAAACAACAACCCATAGTCAAGATTAGCTTCCTAAATTAACCAGAAAGTCAAAATATATATTTGACTGCTTATCAGCGCTGATCTAGAACACCCCAGTCACAGCTAATTCACTGGTGAATCCTATATTTATATTTATTAAGGATACCCATTAGCTGCTGCCAAGGCAGGAGTCCATCAACATTAAGACAGTTATATACAATTTACAATACAACATCCATGTGTACGTTTGTGTAGAGTGCATGTCTTATGATGTGTATGTGTGTCTGTGCCTGTGTGTCTCTACACGGTCCTCACTGTTCCATAAGGTGTATTTTTAAGGTGTTACCTGATGTGGAATAAAGATCCATGTAGCCATGGCTCTATGTAGTACTGTGTGCACCTCCCATAGTCTGTTCTTGACTTGGGGATTGTGAAGAGACCTTTGGTGGTATGTCTTGTGGGGTATGTATGGGTGTCCAAGCTGTGTGCTAGTAGTTTAAACAGACATCTCTGTTCATTCAGCATGTCAACACTTCTTACAAAAATAAGTAATGATGAAGTCAATTGCTTCTCCACTTTGAGCCATGAGAGATGTACATGCATATTATTCATGTTAGCTCTCCATGTACATTTAAGGGCCAGCCGTGCTGCCCTATTATGAGCCAATTGTAATTTTACGAGGTCCCTCTTTGTGGCACCTGACCACACGACTGAACAGTTGTCCAGGTGCGACAGAACTAGAGCCTGTAGGACCTGCCTTGTTGATAGTGTTGTTAAAAAGGCATAGCAACACTTTATTATGGACAGACTGCTCCCCGTCTTAGCTACTGTTGTATCAACATGTTTTGACCATAACTGTTTACAATCCAGGGTTACTCAAAGCAGTTGTCACCTCAACTTGCTCAATTTCCACATAATTTATCACAAGACTCAGTTGAGGTTTAGGGTTTAGTGAAGGATTTGTCCCAAGTACAACGCTTTCTGTTTTTGAACTATTTATTATAACTGATTCCTTGCCACCCATTCTGAAACCAACTACAACTCTTTGTGAAGTGTTGCAGTGATTTCACTTGCGGTAGTAGCTGGCGTGTATAGTGTTGAGTCATTCGCATACATAGACACAATGGCTTCACTCAAGGCCAGTAGCATGTCATTAATAAAGAATGAAAAAAGTAAGGGGCCTAGACAGCTGCCCTGGAGAATTCCTGGATTATGTTGGAGAGGCATCCAATAAAGAACACCCTCTGTGTTCTGTTAGACAGGTAACTCTTTATCCACAATATAGCAGGGGATGTAAATCCATAACACATATATTTTTCCACAAGCATGTCGCTACACTCGCAATAACACCTGCTAGCCATGTGTATGTGATCAATAAAATTTGATTTGAGCAGACTATGATCGAGAATGTCTCAAGCTGCACTGAAGTCTAACAAACCAGCTCCCATTTTTTTTGTTCAGCAATTTCTCTCAGCCAATCATCAGTTATTTGTGTAAGTGCGCTGCTTGTTGAATGTCCTTCCCTATACGCGTGCTGAAAGTCTGTTGTCAATTTGTTTACAGTTAAATAGCATTGTATCTGATCATACACCATATTTTGGTAACAGGCTGATTGGTTGGCTATTTAAGCCAGTAAAAGGGTCTTTACTATTCTTGGGTAGCGGAATTACTTTTGCTTCCCTCACTGCCAAGAATGACCTAATACAGTACATTATATCACACCCAACTCAACTTATACCTGTCATATCAAGCTATGGGGTTTTCTTCACTATGTGAAAAACTAGCTTCTAACCAGGGTCCTGGTCAGGTCATGTGATCAGGGAGTACTCTGGTCCCTAGCTGTACACACTGAAACAACAGTGCTCTTTCGCTAGCTAGCTGGAACTCCCAGAGCAGAAACGGACTGGCCATAGGGCAGTATAGGCAAATGTCAGATGGGCTGGTCCATCTTTAGCCCGGTGGGCCTATCTAAATTGGGGGCTTTGCACAGAACTATAATTGTTTGGCCAACAATGGGTGCTTTGAGGCAATAAATGTGTTAAAAATGTCCAGGCTGTTTTCTAGTTCCAGTCCATCCCTGCCCCAGAGAACTACAGTGCCCTCCAATTATTGGGACAGTGACACATTTTGTTGTTTTGGCTCTGTACACTTTGGATTTCAAATTATACAATGACTAGGTGGTTAAAGTGCCGCACCTCTCTGATTCAGAGGGTTGGGTTATATGCGGAATACTTATTTTAGTTGAATGCATTCAGTTGTGCAACTGACTAGTTATCTCCTTTCCCTTTCTCTCTCTCTCTCTCTCTCTCTCTCTCCCCTCTCTCTTTCTCTCCCCTCTCTTTCTTTCCCCCCTCTCTCTATCCCTCTCTCTCTCTCTCTCTCTCTCTCTCTCTGCCTATTTAGCTTTCTTCCACCCTCCCTCTCTCTCTCTCCCTCTCTCTCTCTCTCTCCCCCTCTCCCTCCCTCTCTCGCTCTCTCTCTACCCCCTCTTTCTCTATCTCTCTTTCTCCCACTCCCACTCTCTATCTCCCCCCTCTCCCTTTCGCTCTCCCTCTCTTTCACACACCTGAGTCACAGCCCGACTGCTCTCTCTCTGTCACCACATGAATTCTATTGATGGAGGAACATGATGATCAGTGTAATATCATGCCCCTTGACGTCTGGCGTCAAGTGTATAAGTGTGTGAGTGTGGGGGGGATAATGTCAGCGGGATTGTCTGTGTGTGTGTGTGTGTGTGTGTGTGTGTGTGTGTGTGTGTGTGTGTGTGTGTGTGTGTGTGTGTGTGTGTGTGTGTGTGTGTGTGTGTGTGAGAGTTTTTATACGCTTTCAATAGTAAACGGGAGATCACCTCATCTACAGACTATATATCTGGTGTCAAATATCTATTACTACAAACTGGGTGGTTCGAGCCCTGAATGCTGAATGGCTGACAGCCGTGGTATATCGGACCATATATGACAAGGCATTGCATTGGACTAGTAACCGGAAGGTTACAAGTTCAAATCTCCAAGCTGACAAGGAACAAATCTGCCGTTCTGCCCCTGAACAACCCACTGTTCCTAGGCCGTCATTGAAAATAAGAATTTGTTCTTAACTGACTTGCCTAGTTAAATAAAGATTAAAATAAATAAATATATACAGATAATTTTTTTTAAGTGTGGTTGGAAACAGTGTTTTTTTTTAATGAAAGCGTTTTTATGAAAACCACATCACAACAAACACTATACAACACATAAGTACCAAAATAATACATACAACACATAAGTACCAAAATAATATATACAACACATAAGTACCAAAATAATATATACAACACATAAGTACCAAAATAATACATACAACACATAAGTACCAAAATAATATATACAACACATAAGTACCAAAATAATATATACAACACATCAGTACCAAAATAATATATACAACACATAAGTACCAAAATAATATATACAACACATCAGTACCAAAATAATATATACAACACATAAGTACCAAAATAATACATACAACACATAAGTACCAAAATAATATATACAACACATAAGTACCAAAATAATATATACAACACATAAGTGCCAAAATAATATATACAACACATCAGTACCAAAATAATACATACAACACATAAGTACCAAAATAATACATACAACACATCAGTACCAAAATAATATATACAACACATAAGTACCAAAATAATATATACAACACATAAGTACCAAAATAATATATACAACACATAAGTACCAAAATAATAAATACAACACATAAGTACCAAAATAATATATACAACACATAAGTACCAAAGTAATATATACAACACATAAGTACCAAAATAATATATACAACACATAAGTACCAAAATAATATATACAACACATAAGTACCAAAATAATATATACAACACATAAGACCCAAAATAATACATACAACACATAAGTACCAAAATAATACATACAACACATAAGTACCAAAATAATATATACAACACATAAGTACCAAAATAATATATACAACACATAAGTACCAAAATAATAAATACAACACATAAGTACCAAAATAATATATACAACACATAAGTACCAAAATAATACATACAACACATAAGTACCAAAATAATAAATACAACACATAAGTACCAAAATAATATATACAACACATAAGTACCAAAATAATATATACAACAGATAAGTACCAAAATAATATATACAACACATAAGTACCAAAATAATATATACAACACATAAGTACCAAAATAATATATACAACACATAAGTACCAAAATAATATATACAACACATAAGTACCAAAATAATACATACAACACATAAGTACCAAAATAATACATACAACACATAAGTACCAAAATAATATATACAACACATAAGTACCAAAATAATACATACAACACATAAGTACCAAAATAATACATACAACACATAAGTACCAAAATAATACATACAACACATAAGTACCAAAATAATACATACAACACATAAGTACCAAAATAATATATACAACACATAAGTACCAAAATAATAAATACAACACATAAGTACCAAAGTAATACATACAACACATAAGTACCAAAATAATAAATACAACACATAAGTACCAAAATAATACATACAACACATAAGTACCAAAATAATATATACAACACATAAGTACCAAAATAATATAGACAACACATAAGTACCAAAATAATACATACAACACATAAGTACCAAAACAATATATACAACACATAAGTACCAAAATAATATAGACAACACATAAGTACCAAAATAATACATACAACACATAAGTACCAAAACAATATATACAACACATAAGTACCAAAATAATATAGACAACACATAAGTACCAAAATAATACATACAACACATAAGTACCAAAACAATATATACAACACATAAGTACCAAAATAATATAGACAACACATAAGTACCAAAATAATATATACAACACATAAGTACCAAAATAATACATACAACACATAAGTACCAAAATAATACATACAACACATAAGTACCAAAATAATATATACAACACATAAGTACCAAAATAATACATACAACACATAAGTACCAAAATAATATAGACAACACATAAGACCCAAAATAATATATACAACACATAAGTACCAAAATAATATATACAACACATAAGTACCAAAATAATATATACAACACATAAGTACCAAAATAATAAATACAACACATAAGTACCAAAATAATATATACAACACATAAGTACCAAAATAATATATACAACACATAAGTACCAAAATAATATATACAACACATAAGTACCAAAATAATACATACAACACATAAGTACCAAAATAATACATACAACACATAAGTACCAAAATAATACATACAACACATAAGTACCAAAATAAAAAAGGTTTGATAAAACAGATAACAAACCTACTAATTAAAAATGTATAAATTAATTGATCTGTAAAGACAAAAATAATACCCCCCAAAATGTTTTGTTTAAATGTGTGTGTGCACTAGAGTGTGTGAGAGTTAGGCTTTTTGGAGGAGATTATGAAGTAGTTTGGTTCATCAGGCTGACCTCCAGTCTTCGCTTGGAGTTATTGAGGGATGATGATGTTTTGGCAATGTGAGAATTCCAGAGTATGGCACCTCTGTATCTGATAGAGAATTGACTATGTGAGGTGCGGCAGTGGAGAGGGTGAAGGTTATCACAGTGTCTTGTATTATATAGATTGATTTCAGAATGAACCTGGAATAATCCCTTGAAGGGTTTAGTTCAACTGTCTGGGAAGTACTTGTAGATGAAAGTGCATAATTGGCGTACATTAATGTTGTAAATAGACAAGACATTGAGTTTCTTAAACAAAGGTGCAGATGGTTCCAGGTAATTAGAGGAGGTTGCTAGTTTATGTCTTGTGTATGATGAGTCCTTTGTGTAGGTAGGAGGCATATGTACTGGCCCAGTATTACAGTAAATGAGATATGAGTAAATGAAGCTATAGTATAGAGTTAGGAAGCAAGCATGACCACTAATCTGTCTGATCATACCAACAGATTTCATCACTTTGCTGCAGACAAGTTGAATATGATCTTTCCAGGATAACTTTCATCAATTAGAACTCAGAGGAATCTAGTGGATGTGACTTTCCATTTCATTCCCAACAATTAAGATGCTGGCAATTTATTTTACAATATTTCTTATTCTTACTAGTGAATACAATAAAGTTGGATTTATTTTTGGTTTATCCGGTACCATTCAGAAAATGTGTCCATGCCTGAGTTGGTTTCATTAATTAGTGAATCAACATTTTTGTGTGATAAAATCTAGTTGGTATCATCAGCAAAGAGAATGGGAAGTACGGTAGAAGACACAGCAGCGGTAGAAGACATAATTGTAACCAGTTTATTATAGCAATAATGCTGTCTCTACTAATTTGACCTATATACTGTCTCTACTAATCTAACCTATATATTGTCTCTACTAATCTAACCTGTATACTGTCTCTACTAATCTAACCTATATACTGTCTGTAGTAATCTAACCTGTATACTGTCTACTAATCTAATTGATATACAGCCTCTACTAATCTAACCTGTATACTGTCTGTAGTAATCTAACCTGTATACTGTCTCTACTAATCTAATGTATATACTGCCTCTACTAATCGAACCTGTATACTGTCTGTAGTAATCTAACCTATATACTGCTGTGGTAATCTAATCTATATATCGTCTCTACTAATCTAACCTATAAACTATCTCCAGTAATCTAGCCTATATAATGTCTATAGTAATATAACCTATATACTACATCCACTAATCTAACCTATACATTTTCTCTAGGAATCTAACCTATAGACTGTCTCTGACAGTGTAGTCTATACTGTCTCTAGTAATTACATTTATATGCTGTACTATCTACCAGCTGCTAACCTAGATTACACTGGATTACCTCCAGACAGAATGCACTGAGGAACACTGCTATAATGTTCATGTAACATTCACATAACCAAACCACGTTGAGATATCCAACCAAAACGTTGCCATAACGCTCAACCCACCAGACCCTCCCAGCTCTCTCTCTTCTCCCTCTCTCTCTCTTCTCCCTCTCTCTCTCTTTTCTCTCTCTCTCTCTTCTCCCTCTCTATCTCTTCTCCCTCTCTCTCTCTTCTCCCTCTCTATCTTTCTTCTCTCTCTCTCTCCCCCCTCTCTCTCTCTCTCTCTCTCTCTCTCTCTCTCTCTTCTCACTCTCTATCTCTTCTCCCTCTCTCTCTCTTCTCCCTCTCTCTCTTTCTTCTCCCTCTCTCTCCTCTCTCTCTCTCTTCTCCCTCTCTCTCTTTCTTCTCCCTCTCGCTCTTTCTTCTCCCTCTCTCTCTCTTCTCCCTCTCTCTCTCTCTTCTCTCTCTCTCTCTCTTCTCCCTCTCTCTCTCTTCTCCCTCTCTTTCTCTCTTCTCCCTCTCTCTTTCTTCTCCCTCTCGCTCTTTCTTCTCCCTCTCTCTCTTTCTTCTCCCTCTCACTCTTTATTCTCCCTCTCGCTCTCTTCTCCCTCTCTCTTCCTCTCCCTTCTCTCTCTCTCTCTCTCTTCTCCCTCTCTCTTCTCCCTCTCTCTCTCTTCTCCCTCTCTCTCTCTTCTCCATCTCTCTCTCTCAGCAGCCTATTTTTCTTAATGAATCAGAACATCTCTGTGCCTTTTGCCCAGCCTGACACACACAATATTTCATCTGATATTCCTAGTGTGAAACACACATGTCTTCTCATTGATGCTGAAAATATAGCGTGTGAAATTGCAAACTGGAGAGAGGGAAAAACAGATGTGCACTATCTGCAGATATTTGCCTCAGTATTTGTCTAAAAGAATAACTAGATTGAGAATCCTGATGAAATCAACATGCCATCTGACTGCATCCTCCACAGATATGTACAATTTTAAAATACCGGGTGATGATTCCATCATAGAACCATAAAAGTCCACATGAATGTGAGCCTGCGAGCCGCGAGAGGGAGGGGGAGGGGAGGAAGCAACAAGAAGGATACACTCTCAATTCAAACATGCACATTCACATACATACCGTTGTATACACATATATACATACACACACGCCCACACACACTATAAACACATACATAATGCATAAATACCTGATTAGTAAATTCCTAGTGCAAGTCGATACTATTCAGCGAGCAGAGCAGTGTCTGACTGCAACATCCAGTGTGAGATCATTTCCAGGGAGACTGTGGTTGGAGCAGAGAGATGAAGGGATGCGAGAGGAGAGGGAGAGAGAGATAGAGCGTCGGCTGAGCAGAGCAGCGGAGAGATGGAGCTAGCAGCTAATGTTTCTTTCCTCTGTGTGCAGGGAGGAGAGAAAGAGACACAGAGAGAGATCTGCCTGCTAAGCCCCAGCTCACAGCATCGTTTCCCTCTGACAGGCAGGCAACATCCACATTCCAGTCCTCCTTCCCTCCGACTGTCCGTCCGCCAGAACCCGTGACTGAAGCCTCAGCTCCACACACACATGGCTGACACACACCTCTCCTCCATGCCTCCGTCTGCAGCACCAGCAATCAGTCTATTCTTCCTTCCTCCCTCTATCCTCTCCTTCTGATGTGGTAGATGGTAGATGGATGCTGCCTCGGCTTGTTTTTCTGCTGTCTGTGTGACCGACTTGGCTCCTCTCTCACACACACGTGCAAACACACACGCCCTAAGCACACAGTGCCTGGCCCAGGGGATCCAGCAGACAGAAAGGGGGAGGTGGTAAGGCTCCTGCCCAGATTTGGTATCTCCTGCTGGGCTGTTAGAGCCCCTCAGATGGACCAGAGAGGAGATGAGGGAGCAGCAGTGTCTCTCTCCCTGCTCACTGCACTTGGCTGACAGTAATGAGCTCATAGCCACGGCTCACATGTGACGACAGCAGAGAGAGAGAGAGAGAGGTGAGCAGGGAACGAGGATGGGAAGAGGCTTTGTGTGTGTGTGTGTGATTACATTTTCAGTGAGCACCATAATTGGATAGCGAGTGTGTGCAAATTATTTTCTCCATCTATCCTCTCCTCCCCTCCCATCTTCTCCATCTATCCTCTCCTCCCATCTTCTCCACATATCCTCTCCTCCCATCTTCTCCATATATCCTCTCCTCTCCTCCCATCTTCTCCATCTATCCTCTCCTCCCATCTTCTCCATCTATCCTCTCCTCCCATCTTCTCCATATATCCTCTCCTCTCATCTGCTCGTCCCATCTTCTCCATCTATCCTCTCCTCCCATCTTCTCCATCTATCCTCTCCTCCCATCTTCTCCATATATCCTCTCCTCTCCTCCCATCTTCTCCATCTATCCTCTCCTCCCATCTTCTCCATATATCCTCTCCTCTCCTCCCATCCTCTCATCCCATCTTCTCCATATATCCTCTCCTCTCCTCCCATCTTCTCCATCTATCCTCTCCTCTCATCCTCTCTTCTCCTCCCATCCCCTCTTCTTTTCTGCTCCCCACACCCACACAGCACACAGAGAACACACACACACACACAGCACACACACACACAGCACACAGAGAACACACACACAGCACACAGAGAACACACACACACAGCACACGCACACAGCACACAGAGAACACACACACAGCACACAGAGAACACACACACAGCACACACACACAGCACACAGAGAACACACACACAGAGAACACACACACAGCACACAGAGAACACACACACAGCACACAGAGAACACACACACAGCACACACACACAGCACACAGAGAACACACACACAGAGAACACACACACAGCACACAGAGAACACACACACAGCACACAGAGAACACACACACAGCACACAGAGAACACACACACAGCACACAGAGAACACACACAGCACACAGAGAACACACACACAGCACACACAGCACAGACAGCAGACATACATACATACAAGCACACCTCATCCAATTATGGTGCTCACTGGACATTTCATCATACATGATCGCTAATTTGAAATGCAGATGATTAAATTATGAATTATTATGATGTGTTAAACATGATTAGGATCATGAGATGCAGTTTAGAAATTCTACTCATTGGCAGATTAATATATTATTGGACATTGTGATATTGGATTTTAAAATACAGACATTTGTGACCAACCATTTGCAAAACACATGGTGGTTTATTTTCAAATGTAATTGCTGTTCAGTAATAAATGTTTAAATAAAATCAGACTATCTCTGCTATAGTATTCACAGGGGCAACGCCTTGGAAGCATGTCTCTGATTCAACCCTGGTAAATCCTTGTGAGTCAGAGCTCAGTATAAAAGGGTGTGACACACTCCATAGGCTGCACAGAGAGCCACAATACCTCAGCCCCACCCACTTGACCATCACTATAATCACACCCACTAACACTAGCATTACTACAGTCAGTCAGTCTCTCTCTCTCTCTCTCTCTCTCTCCATCCACCCCCCCCATATCTCTCTCTCTCTCCCTTTCTCCATCCACCCTCCCATATCTCTCTCTCTCCCTTTCTCCATCCACCCCCCCATATCTCTCTCTCTTTCTCTCTCCATCCACCCCATATCTCTCTCTCTCTTTCTCTCTCCATCCACCCCCCATATCTCTCTCTCTCTTGTTCTCTCTCCATCCACCCCCCCATCTCCCTCTCTCTCTATTTCTCCATTCACCCCCCATATCTCTCTCTCTCCATCCACCCCATATCTCTCTCTCTCTTTCTCCATCCACCCCCCATATCTCTCTCTCTTTGTCTCTCATCCACCCCCCATATCTCTCTCTCTTTCTCTCTCCATCCACACCCCCATATCTCTCTCTCTTTCTCTCTCCATCCACCCCCCATATATCTCTCTCTCTCTCTCCATCCACCCCCCATATCTCTCTCTCTTTCTCCATCCATCCCCCATATCTCTCTCTCCATCCACCCCATATCTCTCTCTCTCTCTTTCTCTCTCCATCCACCCCCCATATCTCTCTCTCTTTCTCTCTCCATCCACCCCCCATATCTCTCTCTCTCTCTCCATTCACCCCTCATCTCTCTCTCTCTCTCTCTCTCTCTCTCCATCCACACCCCCATATCTCTCTCTCTCTTTCTCTCTATCCACCCCTCATCTCTCTCTCTCTTTCTCACTCTCCATCCACCCCCCCCCCATATTTCTCTCTCTCTCTTTCTCCATCCACCCCCCCATATCTCTCTCCATCCACCCCCATATCTCTCTAACTCTCTTTCTCTCTCCATCCACCCCCCATATCTCTCTCTCTTTCTCTCTCCATCCACCCCCATCTCTCTCTCTCTCCATTCACCCCTCATATCTCTCTCTCTCTCTCTCTCTCTCCATCCACCCCCCATATCTCTCTCTCTCTCTCTCTTTCTCTCTATCCACCCCTCCTCTCTCTCTCTCTCTCTCACTCTCCATCCACCCCCCCCCATATTTCTCTCTCTCTCTTTCTCCATCCACCCCCCCATATCTCTCTCTCCATCCACCCCAATATCTCTCTAACTCTCTTTCTCTCTCCATCCACCCCCCATATCTCTCTCTCTATCCACCCCCCATATCTCTCTCTCTCTCTTTCTCCATCCACCCCCCCTTATCTCTCTCTCTCCATCCACCCCCCATATCTCTCTCTCTTGTTCTCTCTCCATCCACCCCCCCATATCTCTCTCTCTCTTTCTCTCTCCATCCACCCCCATATATCTCTCTCTCTTTCTCTCTCCATCCACCCCCCATATCTCTCTCTCTCTTTCTCTCTCCATCCACCCCCCATATCTCTCTCTCTCTTTCTCTCTCCATCCACCCCCCATATATTTCTCTCTTTCTCTCTCCATCCACCCCCCATATCTCTCTCTCTCTTTCTCTCTCCATCCACCCTCCATATCTCTCTCTCTCTTTCTCTCTCCATCCACCCCCCATATCTCTCTCTCTTTCTCCATCCACCCCCCTTATCTCTCTCTCTCCATCCACCCCATATCTCTCTCTCTCTCCATCCACCCCCCCATACCTCTCTCTCTTTCTCTCTCCATCCACCCCATATCTCTCTCTCTCTTTCTCTCTCCATCCACCCCCCATATCTCTCTCTCTCTTGTTCTCTCTCCATCCACCCCCCCATCTCTCTCTCTCTCTATTTCTCCATTCACCCCCCATATCTCTCTCTCTCCATCCACCCCATATCTCTCTCTCTCTTTCTCCATCCACCCCCCATATCTCTCTCTCTTTGTCTCTCATCCACCCCCCATATCTCTCTCTCTTTCTCTCTCCATCCACACCCCCATATCTCTCTCTCTTTCTCTCTCCATCCACCCCCCATATATCTCTCTCTCTCTCCATCCACCCCCCATATCTCTCTCTCTTTCTCCATCCATCCCCCATATCTCTCTCTCTCCATCCACCCCATATCCCTCTCTCTCTCTTTCTCTCTCCATCCACCCCCCATATCTCTCTCTCTCTCTCCATTCACCCCTCATATCTCTCTCTCTCTCTCTCTCTCTCCATCCACCCCCCATATCTCTCTCTCTCTCTCTCTTTCTCTCTATCCACCCCTCATCTCTCTCTCTCTCTCCATCCACCCCCCCCCATATTTCTCTCTCTCTCTTTCTCCATCCACCCCCCCATATCTCTCTCTCCATCCACCCCCATATCTCTCTAACTCTCTTTCTCTCTCCATCCACCCCCCATATCTCTCTCTCTATCCACCCCCCATATCTCTCTCTCTCTTTCTCCATCCACCCGCCCATATCTCTCTCTCTCTTTCTCTCTCCATCCACCCCCCATATATCTCTCTCTCTTTCTCCATCCACCCCCCCTTATCTCTCTCTCTCCATCCACCCCATATCTCTCTCTCTCTCTTTCTCTCTCCATCCACCCCCCATATCTCTCTCTCTTGTTCTCTCTCCATCCACCCCCCCTTATCTCTCTCTCTCCATCCACCCCATATCTCTCTCTCTCTCTTTCTCTCTCCATCCACCCCCCATATCTCTCTCTCTTGTTCTCTCTCCATCCACCCGCCCATATCTCTCTCTCTCTTTCTCTCTCCATCCACCCCCCATATATCTCTCTCTCTTTCTCCATCCACCCCCCCTTATCTCTCTCTCTCCATCCACCCCATATCTCTCTCTCTCTCTTTCTCTCTCCATCCACCCCCCATATCTCTCTCTCTCTTGTTCTCTCTCCATCCAACCCCCATATATCTCTCTCTTTCTCTCTCCATCCACCCCCCATGTATCTCTCTCTCTTTCTCTCTCCATCCACCCCCCATATCTCTCTCTCTCTTTCTCTCTCCATCCACCCGCCCATATCTCTCTCTCTCTCTTTCTCTCTCCATCCACCCCCCATATCTCTCTCTCTTTCTCTCTCCATCCACCCCCCATATATCTCTCTCTTTCTCTCTCCATCCACCCCCCATATCTCTCTCTCTCTTTCTCTCTCCATACACCCTCCATATCTCTCTCTCTCTTTCTCTCTCCATCCACCCCCCCATATCTCTCTCTCTCTTTCTCTCTCCATCCACCCCCCATATCTCTCTCTCTTTCTCTCTCCATCCACCCCCCATATCTCTCTCTCTTGTTCTCTCTCCATCCACCCGCCCATATATTTCTCTCTCTCTTTCTCTCTCCATCCACCCCCCATATATCTCTCTCTCTTTCTCCATCCACCCCCCCTTATCTCTCTCTCTCCATCCACCCCATATCTCTCTCTCTCTACTTTCTCTCTACATCCACCCCCCATATCTCTCTCTCTCTTGTTCTCTCTCCATCCACCCCCCATATATCTCTCTCTTTCTCTCTCCATCCACCCCCCATGTATCTCTCTCTCTTTCTCTCTCCATCCACCCCCCATATCTCTCTCTCTCTTTCTCTCTCCATCCACCCGCCCATATCTCTCTCTCTCTCTTTCTCTCTCCATCCACCCCCCATATCTCTCTCTCTTTCTCTCTCCATCCACCCCCCATATATCTCTCTCTTTCTCTCTCCATCCACCCCCCATATCTCTCTCTCTCTTTCTCTCTCCATCCACCCGCCCATATCTCTCTCTCTCTCTTTCTCTCTCCATCCACCCCCCATATCTCTCTCTCTTTCTCTCTCCATCCACCCCCCATATATCTCTCTCTTTCTCTCTCCATCCACCCCCCATATCTCTCTCTCTTTCTCTCTCCATCCACCCCCCCATATCTCTCTCTCTCTTGCTCCATCCACCCCCCCATATCTCTCTCCATCCACTCCCCCATATATCTCTCTCTATCCACCACCCCATCTCTTTCTCTCTCCCCCCTCCCCCTCTCTCTCTCTCTCTCTCTCTCTCTCTCTCTCTCTCTCTCCTTCTCTCTCTCTCTCTCGCTCTCTCTTTCTCTCTCTCTCTCTCTCTCTCGCTCTCTCTTTCTCTCTCTCTGAGAGAGGGAGGGAAAGGGAGAGGGGGAAAAGGGAGAAGGGTGGTGGCTCTGTACATGGCTACTGCTCACCATCTACTGGTCAGATCAGGAATAAAATAGAACAGTGCCAAAACCTCAAAAATGTGACATCAACAACACAGCCAACTCAATGTTATTTTCCATTAGTTAGAGACATGCTCTGAAGAGAGTTAAGCATAGGCCCATTCTTGCGTAACATGCGTATAGGTTTGGCAGCAGCAAACAGATATATTTAAATTAGGTATGAGTCAGTTAACTCACTGGAGACACAAGACAGAAGATCAACGTGTTAGATTATTAATCACAAAGTCATCTTTATCGTTACATAGTTAAATAAACAAACATTACTAATCACAAAGTGATCTTTATCGTTACATAGAGGTTAAATAAACAAACATTACTCATCACAAAGTGATCTTCATCGTTACATAGAGGTTAAATAAACAAACATTACTAATCACAAAGTGATCTTCATCGTTACATAGAGGTTAAATAAACAAACATTACTAATCACAAAGTGATCTTCATCGTTACATAGAGGTTAAATAAACAAACATTACTAATCACAAAGTGATCTTCATCGTTACATAGAGGTTAAATAAACAAACATTACTAATCACAAAGTGATCTTCATCGTTACATAGAGGTTAAATAAACAAACATTACTAATCACAAAGTGATCTTCATCGTTACATAGAGGTTAAATAAACAAACATTACTAATCACAAAGTTATCTTCATCGTTACATAGAGGTTAAATAAACAAACACGATAAGTCATCTTTATCGTTACATAGAGGTTAAATAAACAAACATTACTCATCACAAAGTGATCTTTATCGTTACATAGAGGTTAAATAAACAAACATGACTCATCACAAAGTGATCTTTATCGTTACATAGAGGTTAAATAAACAAACACGATAAGTCGTCTTTATCGTTACATAGAGGTTACATAAACAAAGATTACTAATCACAAAGGAATCTTCATCGTTACAAAGAGGTTAAATAAACAAACATGACTCATCACAAAGTGATCTTTATCGTTACATAGAGGTTAAATAAACAAACACGATAAGTCGTCTTTATCGTTACATAGAGGTTACATAAACAAAGATTACTAATCACAAAGGAATCTTCATCGTTACAAAGAGGTTAAATAAACAAACATTACTCATCACAAAGTGATCTTTATCGTTACTTAGAGGTTAAATAAACAAACATGACTCATCACAAAGTGATCTTTATCGTTACATAGAGGTTAAATAAACAAACACGATAAGTCGTCTTTATCGTTACATAGAGGTTACATAAACAAAGATTACTAATCACAAAGGAATCTTCATCGTTACAAAGAGGTTAAATAAACAAACATGACTCATCACAAAGTGATCTTTATCGTTACATAGAGGTTAAATAAACAAACACGATAAGTCGTCTTTATCGTTACATAGAGGTTACATAAACAAAGATTACTAATCACAAAGGAATCTTCATCGTTACAAAGAGGTTAAATAAACAAACATTACTCATCACAAAGTGATCTTTATCGTTACATAGAGGTTAAATAAACAAACATGACTCATCACAAAGTGATCTTTATCGTTACATAGAGGTTAAATAAACAAACACGATAAGTCGTCTTTATCGTTACATAGAGGTTACATAAACAAAGATTACTAATCACAAAGGAATCTTCATCGTTACAAAGAGGTTAAATAAACAAACATTACTCATCACAAAGTGATCTTTATCGTTACATAGAGGTTAAATAAACAAACATGACTCATCACAAAGTGATCTTTATCGTTACATAGAGGTTAAATAAACAAACACGATAAGTCGTCTTTATCGTTACATAGAGGTTACATAAACAAAGATTACTAATCACAAAGGAATCTTCATCGTTACATAGAGGTTAAATAAACAAACATGACTCATCACAAAGTGATCTTTATCGTTACATAGAGGTTAAATAAACAAACACGATAAGTCGTCTTTATCGTTACATAGAGGTTACATAAACAAAGATTACTAATCACAAAGGAATCTTCATCGTTACAAAGAGGTTAAATAAACAAACATTACTCATCACAAAGTGATCTTTATCGTTACATAGAGGTTAAATAAACAAACATGACTCATCACAAAGTGATCTTTATCGTTACATAGAGGTTAAATAAACAAACACGATAAGTCGTCTTTATCGTTACATAGAGGTTACATAAACAAAGATTACTAATCACAAAGGAATCTTCATCGTTACATAGAGGTTAAATAAACAAACATGACTCATCACAAAGTGATCTTTATCGTTACATAGAGGTTAAATAAACAAACACGATAAGTCGTCTTTATAGTTACATAGAGGTTACATAAACAAAGATTACTAATCACAAAGGAATCTTCATCGTTACAAAGAGGTTAAATAAACAAACATTATGAACCATATTTGACCTAAAACAAAGATCAATACAACAACACTAACCTCTCCTTCCAGAAGCCATGACTAGACTGATAAACACAACAACACTAACCTCTCCTTCCAGAAGCCATGACTAGACTGATAAACACAACAACACTAACCTCTCCTTCCAGAAGCCATGACTAGCCTGATAAACACAACAACACTAACCTCTCCTTCCAGAAGCCATGACTAGACTGATAAACACAACAACACTAACCTCTCCTTCCAGAAGCCATGACTAGACTGATAAACACAACAACACTAACCTCTCCTTCCAGAAGCCATGACTAGACTGATAAACACAACAACACTAACCTCTCCTTCCAGAAGCCATGACTAGACTGATAAACACAACAACACTAACCTCTCCTTCCAGAAGCCATGACTAGACTGATAAACACAACAACACTAACCTCTCCTTCCAGAAGCCATGACTAGACTGATAAACACAACAACACTAACCTCTCCTTCCAGAAGCCATGACTAGACTGATAAACACAACAACACTAACCTCTCCTTCCAGAAGCCATGACTAGACTGATAAACACATCAACACTAACCTCTCCTTCCAGAAGCCATGGCTAGACTGATAAACACAACAACACTAACCTCTCCTTCCAGAAGCCATGACTAGACTGATAAACACAACAACACTAACCTCTCCTTCCAGAAGCCATGACTAGACTGATAAACACAACAACACGAACCTCTCCTTCCAGAAGCCATGACTAGACTGATAAACACATCAACACTAACCTCTCCTTCCAGAAGCCATGGCTAGACTGATAAACACAACAACACTAACCTATCCTTCCAGAAGCCATGACTAGACTGATAAACACAACAACACGAACCTCTCCTTCCAGAAGCCATGACTAGACTGATAAACACAACAACACTAACCTCTCCTTCCAGAAGCCATGACTAGACTGATAAACACAACAACACTAACCTCTCCTTCCAGAAGCCATGACTAGACTGATAAACACAACAACACTAACCTCTCCTTCCAGAAGCCATGACTAGACTGATAAACACATCAACACGAACCTCTCCTTTCAGAAGCCATGACTAGACTGATAAACACAACAACACTAACCTCTCCTTCCAAAAGCCATGACTAGACCGATAAACACAACAACACTAACCTCTCCTTCCAGAAGCCATGACTAGACTGATAAACACAACACCACTAACCTATCCTTCCAGAAGCCATGACTAGACTGATAAACACAACAACACTAACCTCTCCTTCCAGAAGCCATGACTAGACTGATAAACACAACAACACTAACCTCTCCTTCCAGAAGCCATGACTAGACTGATAAACACAACAACACTAACCTCTCCTTCCAGAAGCCATGACTAGACTGATAAACACAACAACACTAACCTCTCCTTCCAGAAGCCATGACTAGACTGATAAACACAACAACACTAAACTCTCCTTCCAGAAGCCATGACTAGACTGATAAACACAACACCACTAACCTCTCCTTCCAGAAGCCATGACTAGACTGATAAACACAACAACACTAATCTCTCCTTCCAGAAGCCATGACTAGACTGATAAACACAACAACACTAACCTCTCCTTCCAGAAGCCATGACTAGACTGATAAACACAACAACACTAACCTCTCCTTCCAGAAGCCATGGCTAGACTGATAAACACAACAACACTAACCTCTCCTTCCAGAAGCCATGACTAGACTGATAAACACAACAACACTAACCTCTCCTTCCAGAAGCCATGACTAGACTGATAAACACATCAACACGAACCTCTCCTTTCAGAAGCCATGACTAGACTGATAAACACAACAACACTAACCTCTCCTTCCAGAAGCCATGACTAGACCGATAAACACAACAACACTAACCTCTCCTTCCAGAAGCCATGACTAGACTGATAAACACAACAACACTAACCTATCCTTCCAGAAGCCATGACTAGACTGATAAACACAACAACACTAACCTCTCCTTTCAGAAGCCATGACTAGACTGATAAACACAACAACACTAACCTATCCTTCCAGAAGCCATGACTAGACTGATAAACACAACAACACTAACCTCTCCTTCCAGAAGCCATGACTAGACTGATAAACACAACAACACTAACCTCTCCTTCCAGAAGCCATGACTAGACTGATAAACACAACAACACTAACCTCTCCTTCCAGAAGCCATGACTAGACTGATAAACACCACAACACTAACCTCTCCTTCCAGAAGCCATGACTAGACTGATAAACACAACAACACTAACCTCTCCTTCCAGAAGCCATGACTAGACTGATAAACACAACAACACTAACCTCTCCTTCCAGAAGCCATGACTAGACTGATAAACACAACACTAACCTCTCCTTCCAGAAGCTATGACTAGACTGATAAACACAACACTAACCTCTCCTTCCAGAAGCCATGACTAGACTGATAAACACAACAACACTAACCTCTCCTTTCAGAAGCCATGACTAGACTGATAAACACAACAACACTAACCTCTCCTTCCAGAAGCCATGACTAGACTGATAAACACAACAACACTAACCTCTCCTTCCAGAAGCCATGGCTAGACTGATAAACACAACAACACTAACCTCTCCTTTCAGAAGCCATGACTAGACTGATAAACACAACAACACTAACCTCTCCTTCCAGAAGCCATGACTAGACTGATAAACACAACAACACTAACCTCTCCTTCCAGAAGCCATGACTAGACTGATAAACACAACAACACTAACCTCTCCTTCCAGAAGCCATGACTAGACTGATAAACACAACAATAACCTCTCCTTCCAGAAGCCATGACTAGACTGATAAACACAACAACACTAACCTCTCCTTCCAGAAGCCATGACTAGACTGATAAACACAACAACACTAACCTCTCCTTCCAGAAGCCATGACTAGACTGATAAACACAACAACACGAACCTCTCCTTCCAGAA